>NW_016690484.1:374050-426055 GCF_001604755.1 Lepidothrix coronata | reverse complement strand
AGTTTGTGTTGCTTATAACATCTCTCAGGGCTCAAATGCCCTTTGGGATCCAAATTCCTCATCTGTGAGGTGCCCTGCCTGCATGGCAGGACAGAACACTACCCAGAATAAGTGGGTGTTCATTTGTGTTGGGGAAATGACCAGAACATTTCCCTTATTTTTTTATTGCTATAGAGATGTATTTATGTTCAGAACTTTTGTAAAGTCAGTAGAAATTTTTTTTCCAAATATAGTTTGTGGAAGTGTCAGTAGTGTGGCCTTTTTTTTTTTTTTTTACAGCAGACCTAAAAAACAATGGACTGATAAGCAGCAGTGGGGATGTACAGGGTTGGCTCTTCCCCACTGACTGGCCATAAATGAAACCTCTCCAGTTTCCCAGAGTGGTTTCT
Source organism: Lepidothrix coronata (assembly GCF_001604755.1). NCBI lineage: Eukaryota > Metazoa > Chordata > Aves > Passeriformes > Pipridae > Lepidothrix > Lepidothrix coronata. The sequence goes on along the minus strand of NW_016690484.1, from coordinate 425,666 downwards.
GTGGGACTTTTGTAGTATAAAGATTAATCACTGCTCTTCAAGACTTTTTCTGTGGCTATCCTTGGGTAAAAATACTCTCTTTTTTCTTGGAACATCTTATGCAGTAGTGTTTTCTCCTCAGGCACAGTTGAAATCCTTAGGTGTGATGAGTACTGCTGTACAGATGTGGGATGTTGCCATGTCAGCGCTTTCATCCTTTTCTCTGTTGAGCAGTGGGCAAATATATGGGAGACCTGTTACAGCTGCACACAGACTTCAGTTAAGGTTAAATACGAACTTTGTGAGGTTACCAAGTGCTGTCCTGAATCTTTGTCTTTACAAAATACCAACTAGGAAAAACCCTGTTTTTCATTGAACTCAGTCCATCAAAAATGGGATAATAAGGGAGAGTAGTGGGGTTTCAGGTCTGGCACTGTTTGGTCTCACAGTTCTGTGCAGCTGGAGTAATACCAGCTCAGTGGAAATGTTCATTTAGAGACACTCAAAAGGGAAATGTGTCTGGGCTTCTCACTGGTGTTGTTCCAGAGAGCTCATGAGAAATTTGAGGTGTTGACATTATTTTGGAAATTGTTCTAATCGGAGGGGTGTTTCAGTAACAGTCTGTTTCCATGCTGACATGCTTTTTTTGAAGATAAGTAAAAATTGTGCGTTATTTCTGGGGTGAGGCTGGTAGTAAAAGTTTATCATTAACCAGGGTATGACTGTGAAGTTCTCTTCATCTCCTTTAATTTTTCAAGTACTTGAGGATTGAGTGAGCTTTGTATAAATAGTGTAAAGTCAAGTGACTTTAGAAATTCAAGGAACCAGGGAGGATTTTTATCAAGTGCCTGTGATAATGTTTGTAGTTAACAGGAAGATAAAAGATAAGCCCATGTGCTAAGGAGAGACTTGTTGTCCCCTATGGACTTTTTTTTAATATGAGGAAGAGCATTGAGGACTTGGCAATAAACTTGGGCTCTTATTAAAATAGTGCCTGAGTAGTTTGTTTTCCTAAATTTTAGATTTAAGAAGTAAAGCAAGTCAGGGTGATTGGGAGGCATCCAATGAGCCAGTCATGCCATGTTTATGTGGAAGAAATAGGATGTGACCCTCATGGATGTCTGACAATTTCCTGGATTTCGCTGCCAAAGCTCCATTCAAGTGTTAACCGGAAGCGTGAGCCTGTGGATCACCTGCCCTTGTTTGGGAATGGGGTGAATTCCAAGGGTTTGGGAAGCTGCTGTGGATCTGGTGGCTGCTGCTGTCTGCCACCTTGCCGGAGGTGTGAGCGCTCAGAGCCCGTTTGCAGCTGGAGTAACCTGAGCTATTTGTGAGTAAACGTAAAAGCAACCGCCGAGTACCTGTAGCTCAGCCCCAGCCTTGCTGCCTCACTTCCTCGGCTGCTCAGAAATCCACATCCAGTCAATGGGATTTCCCCAAAGTCAGAGTTCTGGCTTATTATCTTAAATGATAAATGGCCCAGGAAACTTTCCTTGATGTTTTCCGTTTGAAAAACAGGAACGAGCCGTATCCTGCTACAAGTTAAACATAGCTGTAAGAAAAGGCTGTGGCTGTAGGGATGCAGCTCACATCAGACTCGCCCCTGAGTCACCACTGAGATGCCACATTTAGAGAAAAGGAGAATTTACTTTTTTGATAAGGCAGTTCCTTTCTCCTCCTTTCACAATTCACAGGGAAAGTTTCCTTTTTGTGTAGATTTTAATGACCTCATTCCTTCATATGAAATGCCTGTAAATGAAGGCCTTGTTTTCCCCTGGAGTTGTGTTTAACAGAACGCATTCATGGCGAGGAATAATTGCACTTAGCTTGCAAATTCAAGACCAGTAGTTTGCAGGAAACAAATATCATGGCGGAGAGTTTCCCTGCACTAATTGTTTCCATAGTACAAGCAGCCAAGCAAAGCCTTACTGCAGGAAAGGTATTAATTTGAGTAAAAATCAAATTGTCCAAAGGCTAAAGTCATTCTTTCTTCTGTAGTTGCGGGATATTGTTGGGACTTGTTGCTGCAATCAGCTTTATTTTGGTTACTGAATGGGTTTCTTACAAGGTGAGAAATCCTTCAGTGAGAGGATGTGTTGTTAATAATTACTGCCCTTCTCTTAATTCTGGGTGCAATTGCCTAACTTTTCTGGACCAAATCAGTTGCAATAAAGAGCAAATGGGTGAAGTTAATGTGTTTGGCAAGTGTCAGGTTAAGAAAACATCAGACTTTTATCTTCTTAAAAAGTAAACTTAGTCCAAATTTTTGATGTAAGTTAAGGCTTCGGAAAGTGATGCATGCCTGGATTGCCATTATTTAAAAAAAAAAAGAATTAGAAATATGCTGTTTTCTGAGTTGATCTGTTTGCCACATAAATTTAAGAACCGGATTTGCATCCAGAAATCTTTGCTGGTGTTTGTTTTCTCCAGCAGTGCCTGCTTGTTTCAGTGATACAGAAGCTGGTTGGTTACATGGTTGAGACTTGCCTCATTTCTTTAATTTTATTTTTTTTAATGGAAAGCAAATGAGCCAAAGCCCCACTGCAAACTTTCGTAAATTCAGTGAAAATGGACATTTCCCTGTTTTACTGGCAAGGATGGAATCACAGTTTAGTACTGAATATTCATTGAGGTCACTAAAATAGTTTTGTATTGCATTTATTTCATTCTCTAATGCTAGATTTGCAGGAAAACAAGAATTTTCAGCATTCTGCTCATGTGTAATAACGCTGTTTGTTCTCTTTTCAGATATTGTGGATGGAAGTGACCTGAAGCAATTTTTTGATAATAATTATTCTCAAATTTATTTTATATTCTATGAAAACTTCATAACACTGGAAAATAGCTTGAAACAAAAAGGTAAGTTGGAGAGTTTTGCCAGCAGGTGTTGGTCGGGGTTCCCCACGTGTTGTCCAAAGCAATTCCATTAGAGGCTGTCCAATGATTATCCGTATTTGCATCAATAGTTTCATGCAGCACAGTGTTAGTATTAATCACTTTAATTTCATGGCAGCAGAAGAGACGAGCATGGAAAGTCGCTCTCTGAAATGTCAGCAGCTGATAAGATTTCTGAGTTCATTTTCATGGCTAAGTGTCATTTCAGCACAGAGCTCAGTTCCTGTGCTTTTACTCATGTGCCCTCTCACCTTCTTCTGGGGTCCTGCAGCTCAGGCTGTTGGGGTGAGACGTGGTCAGAGCACAGAGAGGCACCACAGTTTGGACACTCTTGCACTTGGGATGTTGGATAAAGATGAAAAATAAAGTGGGTGACACCTTTGGTTCAGCTGAACAACAACAGCCTGACTTTGCTGTCTCACACCGTGTATTTATGGCAGACAATATTGGTTTGTGTCTTGCAGGGAATAAATCACAAAGGGAGGAGCTGGACTCCATCCTCTTTCTTTTTGAAGTAAGTTTTCCGTACCATGAAGCAAATCTGTATTTTGTCATTCTGTGTTTACTTAGAGCTTTGCAGCGAGGGGTGAACCCAGGTGTCAGTCACAGGGGAAGGGCAGAACAGAGCTGGGGAGGGTGTTCAGCTTTCAGATGCAACCACCATTTTATTATGCAGTGAGAATGTTGGTGGAATGAATATGCAGAGTTGAGATGTTCTATCAAAATGGCTTGGAAGTCCTGCAGTAACACATCTGTCCTGAGGAGCTGGGGCTGAAAATGGGCTGGGGTTTTCAGGATCATTTGGGGAGCATGTGATCAGTGGTTCCATAGCCCCTGTTAGGCTAAAGCTTTCCAAATAGTTTGTTTCTTCTGTTCTTTTTTATTTTAATTAAGGAAGGTATTGCTTCTGTATTTTGTGGAGGGGCAGTTCAAACCAGCAGGACTGTTTCCCTCCGCTGTGTCAGTGTGAAGTTCAGCGTTATGTTTATTTGGAATGTGTCACAGCAGGAGTCTGTGACACAGACTCTGTCTGTGACAGCAGCTCCTCTCACATGAAGGCATCTGTTATGGTTACAGTGTTTGGTCTTGCAGCACAAGGGAAATAAGAGGATAGGAGTTGTCAGCTACTGCACATCAGTTTAATCGGAGCATGTCAAATACTAAATTGTTAAACTTTTGTAGTTCAGTGGAGCATCTTTCACTTCCAGAAGCAAATCCTTCCCTCCTTCCCAGCACTGGCCATCAGAGCATGGGCAGTGTCTGGGGAGGAAATGTTACCTAGTTAACTTCTGCATAATCAAATTAGGATTGTTTAAATTAAAAGAAGAGTAGTCTGGGATAGATAATTTTCTGAGGTACCTCTTTAATTAGAGTTATTAAATAAATATATTTTGGATGTGAAATAGCCAGAAAATATCACTGGACCAGATGAAAGCCTAGCATATAAAAACATTCTTATAATGCACACTGAAATTCTTAGCATAAGCTCTGCCCGTCTCTGTACACAGAAAGCAGTGACACTTTTAAATATTAATTTTTAACAGTTATTTAGGAAAATAATTGGTCAGATTTCTTTCTTAAGGTTTAACACACATCTTCTGTTGATTTCTCTCTATTTTTGTTTTCTTTATTTCTTTCTCTTTGTTACTGCAACTACTAACTTTTTATTTGCGTGTTGCATCATAGAAATGCCATCTTTGTTTATATTTTGGGTTATTTTTCTGTAGGGGTGGGAGGAAAAAAGCCCTCAAACTTTCAGTGGGACTCTAGAAAAGGAAGTCAAAACAAAAGTTAATTGTTCTCAACTCTTCTCACTCCCTCTAAAAAAAACCCCAACCCAAACCCCTTAGAAGTATGTGGTTTCATGGTTTTGCATTAATGAGTAGTTTGTAGTTGGAATGGCGTTTATGTTGATAGTAAAAATGATGCTGTTTAGCCTAATGTGCCTGTAACGGGAAAAATGGCCATGAAAACGCTGACATGCAATCCTGGGGTTTGCAGTCTCGGATTCTCACCGTGATGCAGCCAGTTCATCTCCCTTTTCTTCTTCTCCCTCCCTTCTCCCCTGGAACCATGAGACTGAAATCTGAACTGTGCTTTCTGCTCCTTACAGCAGTAGAATCTGCTTTAGGGTTTTGCCCAGGGCAGTGTCAAAGATCATGAGCTCAAAAATGTGCCAGGTCAGTGTTTGGGGCAGGAGGAACTCTTCCTGCTCCTCCCTCCCCAGCCCAGCAGGGAAGGTGTCACACCTGCACCGAGCAGTTAATGGCAGCTCATTAGTACCCTTTAATAGGGAGTGACATTTCTGTGGCCCTGTCGCCGAATGGGAAATAGCTAATGCTGGCTCACCTGGTGAGAGGGAACAGCTGCACTCCTGGGGCTGAGAACTGCCCCTTAGGACTCTCCAAAAGCATCAGGAGAACATGCTGTCTGAAGGAGGAAAAACCCAAAGCTGTGTCTGAACTGGGGCTGCTTGGGGTCCCAGTGGGGGAGAGCTGTGTTACAGCTGGGTCACGGGCAGCTCTGGGGAGCAGGAAGGGGTTTCAGGTATTTGTGTGGAGTTCAGGGTGATCCACTTCATGGTGGGGATCTGCTGGAGTGACCTTGCAGTCCATGTAAACTGAGACTGGATAAGGTATGCATTGGAGAACAGCCCAGTGGAGGCCTTGGAGCACCGACCAGGAACCCATCAGCATGAGACAGGGCAGGCAAAAGGGAATGCCGAGTGATGAAACCTTCACACCGAGCCAGAGGAAACGAAACTAATTGATTGTTAAGCTTTCCATATTTAATCTGATGTCAGTGTGAGCTGGGGGGGGTGGTGCATTCTCTTCTAATTAGCTAAATAGGTAATTACTTAGGATTAACAAATCCAGAGTCCAGGCGCTGAGTGTTAACAGCTTAAAAATCAATAAAAATATTTATGAGGGAATTGACTTTGCCTTTCCCGGCGGTTTGGTGGGCTCGTGCTGCTGTTGTGGAGTGACACCTAGTGTGTGTATTGGGCAACAGAGGCCTTTCCACAAATCCTCTGGAAACTGCCTTAACTGGGCTGTAATTTGTGGATTTTTTAATTTTACCCATTAGCTACAGAGCTTGGCCACTCAGCAACAGCATCAAACAATGTGTTATTTAAAGAAGAAATGTTAATCAGAATGGAGGAATGTGAAGGTTTAACTGTTCATTTTGGAAAGTGCTTTTTTGCAATTAATATCACAAAATTCTTGGTTCTAACTCTATATTCTCTAAGGTGCTCTGGCCTTCTCTTTTTCCAAATAGGTGTCTACGAAATGACACAGCAGCTGTACTGTGTTATTTTTCCCTGTTTCAGCTAGAAGCCCAAAAATATGTAAACAACAAACTTGCTTGTTCTCTGCTGAGGTTTGGCTCTCTCCAGATTTGCAGTGTATTTGCAGAACAGGTTCCTATTGTTCCTTGTGTCCCTGTTCTCAGGTTTGAGGGCAGCTCTGAGCCCGGTGTGTCACAGACCTCACAGAAGGTGCACTACACTTATATCCATTATCTGGGTCCCATTACAGTGTTATGTCATCATCTGGTTGTGAAAGCGTGGATTTTTTTTTATAGTAATGTATTTTTTTCTTGCAGCATCAGGTACTGATTCCTCTGACACTGCATTTGTTTTATCTCTAATGAAGTAAAAGCAGACTGATGGCTTTGATATCATACATAGCTCAATTTCTTCCCATTCTCTGTAATTTTGCTTTATTAGTGAAGAACAGCCACATCACTTCTGTTGTGCTGATGGGGTCATCAAATTCACCCCACGGATTTAACACGTTCACTGGATGAAGTGCTTTATTCTCAGAATTTTTCAGATAATCTTTCTACCATAGAAAAGCTTCCCAAAGCCACTTGTGGAAGTGCTGCTGTTGCTGAAGGTGTTTCAGGTCCTGTCAGCATAGTTCAGGTGTAGGTTTGGGGACAGCTGAGGTGATGGGGTGGGTGCTCCCACCTCCCACAGGGGATGTGTTTGCTGGAAGCTTCTCAGCTTGGATTTTTCTGCTTGTTTATTTTCTAGCAGTGCACAGTAACATAACATAAAGAGCCCTCATGTTTCACACTGCACCGACACACCTTGGGCACAGACACTGCTTTTTTAGTCCTCCTAGTAATGCTCATAACTAGAGCTGTTCGAATATATAACTTTGGTTCACTCTGGAGTAAGACTGCTGTGGGTATTTTAAATACCGAATTCTCCCAGCACCTTACAGGTGTCCTTTATAGAGACTGCTCTATGAATTAGCAGTATTGGTGAAGCAGCTTAATACAAATCTCCAAACCAGTGTTCACTTTCAGCAGGTCATTTTCAATTTCATGAAAACCTGCATCAGTGAAACTTGGAGTACTTGTGGATTCCTAACTCTTTTAAAAGTTAGGTGCTGCACTGGTGGTTTTTATGAATGTGCAAAAGGACACTCTTTTATATTTGTAGCATTACCTTAGGGTGGTTTGCTTGTCTTAGGATGTTGTTTCTAGTTACTTGCTACCTTTTGAACAAAAGTGAGTACAGTTGAATTCTAGGGAATTAAACTGTGTATTGAAACCAAACAATGGTAAAAGAAAGTACTTATAAAATTCTTCACAGGGAATAATGAAGTTGTTGTTGAGTTCCTGTTGCCACAGGTCCTGATTTCTCATTTCTTGGGGTTGCCCCTTTTATTTAACTTTCTTGTTGCTGTTTGCATTTCCCTCATGTCTGTACAGCTCAGTATCTTAATTTCCCCACCTGTAGGTTATCAGACACTTGAAGTCAAGTTACCGTTAAGAGTCAGAGCTTAAAATGCAGAGTTACAGCTTTAAATTCAGGTCATAGGTTCCTTTTCAGCCTTGCAGTAGGTTCCTGTGGAATCCCAGTGGGATTCCCAGTTGCACTGTTCAGCCTCCAGTGTGTCACACAGACTTGGCTGGCTGACTCTCAAGCCCACTAGAGTAAAAAAAGGGCTTTTTTGTTTATAACAATAAAAGTGCTTAGAGCTCTTCTTTTCTACACATGGAAAACTACTTTTTTAACCATTTGCAGTTCATTCTGCCATTGTTCTGATTTCATTTGTTATTGCTCTTAAAAAACATTCTTGTTATTCTTGCAGCATTCTGTGGTAAATTCTAAGTTTCCTACGTTTGACTTCAGAGATCTTACTGTGTCTTGTTATGCCCGGGGCAGTAATAAGTGCCCTGTGTGCTTTGGGCAGACATTTTCCCTCAGCAAATGACTGAATAATTTATTAATGCAATAAATGGAGGGTTCCATCATTTCAACTGAACTGCTGCAGGCACACTGACTCCACTGGGCTCTTGGCTTATCTGAGCCGGTGAACAGGAGCTGGAAAATGTCTAAATTGCTGCAGATTTCGGCAGTTAAACACATTGTCCCTGCTGTTGTCACTGCCTCCAGGAGCGTTCAGTCAGCCGGGGCACCTTCGGTGGGGCTTTGTTACTGAGACCCAGGTTGGGAGCAGCTCTGGCAGCAGGACAGCTGTGCCTGTTGTCTCACTCTGTTAGTGGGGCTGGGAAACGTCCTGGCTGGGGGATCTCGGCTGTAAGGTTTGGTCCCAGCTGTCCCTGCGTTGGGGCAGCGCTCAGTGATAGGCACAAAGCTGCCAGTCATGGTGTCATTCAACAACGGGGGCAGAAATAAAAGGCTTTTTAAAAGAAATTGCAGTGTTGGTGAAGTCGGAGCAAGTCTGTTGAAATACAGCCTTGGTGGTTCTCATGCTACTGTGATAAAAGAGAGAGATCCAGCTTTCAAAAAGCAGCATCCTGTGTAAACTAAGATTTAAACTTAACATTATTCCTAGTCATGCAGGAAGTCCAAACGAAAAAGAACTATGGATAATCAGTTAAAGGAACTGACAGATACCCTGATGTGTTGATCAGTAGTAATACCTAATTTCTATTTCAAGTGTGCTATAATGGATTACCATATAGATGCAGCAAAGCACTAAGCATTAAATAGATCTATGTGTTTTCTGAAAAAGCAATATTATTTCACACTGTGGGGTTTCTTAAAACATTTCTTATTAGTGTACTGTGAAACTAGGAACAAGATGTCAATAGCCAGCTCGGATTCACAGTGGTGTGGAGGCAGCCTGGGCTGGAGGGGAAGAAACCATCATTTGTTTTACAGGAATAGCAATATGTGATTTTTAGAACACCAGGGTGGGGAGGGTGTAGAAAATGTTGTTGGAAATGGGAAGTTGCAGTGGGAACAACTGGAGCTCGTTTGGGATCTGTGCTGTCTCGTGATGCACTCCAAGCCCATCTCAGTGTGGGGACCCCAGTCTCTCAGGTGAAAATCACCAGTTAAATGTTGTGCTGCCTGGGACTGGGGGTTAACTCATAACCTGCAGTAACTTGTGTTTGAAGGTGTGGATTTTAACCATGGTAACATGTTTTGGCATTGCAGGAACAAACGTGGACTCTGAGTTTATATTTATATTTTATTTATACTGACTGTGCTCTGCAGCAGAGCTGTGCTGTCTGCAGTAGGGAGCTGGGACACCAGCAGTCTGGGGTGCTTTTTCAGGTGATTGATCACATCTTTGCATTTTTTTCAAAATACATGTATTTATAGTTTTCCTGGTTTTGAGATGCTGAGAAGGAGAACTCATGGGAAATAAATGTCTCAAGTTTTTGCCATATGGAAAGGTTTTGGGATATGGAAGCTTTCATCACATGGGAGCTTCTATACTATTGATTTCAACCCTTGAATTGTTTTGATTCAGTCACCTGACAGGGGTGTTGGATTCTGTGTTTTGTAGAGCAAAAAGAACAGTAAGGGTGTTGTTTTCTGCCCCAACCCTCCCAGCTTCGTGCAGTTCAGAGTTTAAGCTTGCTTTTGTTGTTGTCCTCTGCAACAGCCAGTGTTCCAGGCTTTCTCTGGGCACAACCTTAACTTTCACATCTGAGTGTCAGTGAATTTAGGTTCTTTTTCAAACGGGTCTTTATTATGCAGCTTTTACCTTATCAGCTCACACCTTGTCATAGCTGACTTTCTGGAAGTGAACTTCGTGTTCAAATTTAGGTGAAACTGTGTAACAGACTTAAACAATGGAAACAAAATGTGTGCGATTCTTGTCTGGTTTTCCATGATAAATGTGCCGATGTGTGAAGGTTCATCCCTGCAGTGTATTGTGACACCTGAATCCAGCCCGGTTTTTGTTGCTGGTTTGTCCAAGTGTTTGTTTCCTGGAGCTTTTCCTTGCATGCCTTGGGCACACGGTGTGTGATGGGCCTGGCACAGACACAGCTCCCACAGGGAGTGGCACTGCTCCAGGGGGCACTTGGAGCGCTCCTGGCTTAGGTTAAAGCTCCTCTTGCCCTGTGCCAAGTTAAGTAAAGGTTAATGTCAGAAAGTGTCCTGAGGAGTGGTGGGCTGCTAGTGTTTAGTGTTTAGATGGATAGTGAGAACTCTTTGTCCATGGATCCTGCAATATGATTGGCAGAAACCTGGTCCTTAACTAACAGGTAAAAAGCCCCAGTGTGAGTCATGGCCTCATTTTTAGCCAGTCAGATCCTTCATCCCAAGCCTGTTCCTCCTGCCCATGGAGGGGGGGAGCCAGACCTCTGGCCACCAGCTCCCTGCTCCTGCAGCCCCTGCTGCCACGGTGTCCTGGGCAGGGAGCTGGGGCAGTAACACCAAAACAAAATACACTGGGAACATAGAAGGGATGTGCCTGGTTTGCAAGTTTACTCTGAATAAACTTCTAGAAATGCCCAGTACTCTCTGGGGAGCACCTGCTCTGGTAAGGGTGTGGAGGAGGAGCAAGCCCCTCTGACCTGAGCTCTAGCTCCCTAAGCGTGTGAACTTGTCATGGCTTCCATTTTCTGCCATGGAGAAAGGAATGGTCCATTTCCAAGAAGACTATTCTGAGTGTTGGATAAAATTTCTGAAGCATTTGGTTGTCAAAAATAAAATCTGTCCATGTCTCAGGCACACTGCTGTCAGCAGCAGTGCTGACCCGTGCCAGCCGGCTCCCAAGGGTTGCCCACAGTGCCAGTTCCTGCTTTCTTGGCTGCGATGTTTCCTCTTGTGAGCTTTTGTGTGCAAAACACCAAAAAATGGCTCACCATTGCTCAAGTGACTTGCCATTCATTTTTGCATCCTGCATGTGGTATTTCTGAAAACTTAATGATGCTTTGTTGTGCAGAAGTTTGTGCCAGTGATTTTTGTTTGATAATGACAAGAACTCTGTCTCAGTCATTTATAACATTGTTTGATTTAATTTGATTTCCAAAAGTAGATGTTGAAAAGTAGTTTCCCCATTTAAATATATCTTCTTATATTCTATATTTCAATGGGTGAAAACCTGTAAGATGCAGACATGTTTTTCTGTGGAACCTGTGTGGAGCCCTGTCTATGTCTCTCCTTTGCCAGGTGAAGCAGCAGTAGGTGAGCCGTCCTGTGTGACTGCCTCACCTGCCTGCCAAGCCCTAGTCCTTACTGCCAGTAGTTTAAAAAAGGTGTCTTGGAGCCTGTTAAAGTCCTTTTAAAGCTATATTTACTCAAGTAAGACCCCTAAATAGTTTTGATTTATCCATCTTATTTAACAGCATTACCATCCACTGAACTGACAAAGAAAGCATTTGGAAGCCCCAAGTGTTCTTTGCAACTAAGATGATAAGACTCCGTTCAGGAAAGCACTTAAGCGTGTGCTTAAATTGCTTTGCGGGTGCCCTGTAGCGTAACCAAACTGTGCGGGAATGGGTTTGACCACAGCCTCTCGTTGTGTTTGATCTGCCTTCGGGAGGATCAGTCCTCAACTCCAGAGACAGGCCACCACGGATTATTCCCTAAGTGCTTTATTAACTGCCTGTGCTGGGAATTCAATTAGTCTGGCTTTGTGTAATTTGGCTCGGTTTCCCTGAGCGGCTGAAAGCACAGGTAAATGAGCTCTCAGGAGCAGTAACTGCCCTGCTGTTCCCGGTGCCTCAGCCGGGGGTCGGAGCCCATTAGCTGATGGAAACACAGCCCAGAGCCGGGGGCTGGAACCGGAGCCGTGACAGGCTCCGCAGTGTCAGCCCAGGAGAGCTGCTCAGGATGTCTGAGCTCTTCACGGGCAATGCTGGAGGGCTGAAACACAGGGGGAAGGGAAAGTGCTTCATCACTGGGTCGTGGTATTTATTCAGAACCATTCCCAGTGTCTTTCTCCACAACCAGAGAGCGAAGTCGTGGGCAGGAGTCCTTGTTGTGATAGGCATTTCTTTCTGTGGTATTCTGCTTATATGTATTACCATTTCATTTGTGTCGTGTGTCTTCGTTTCTCTGTATCCTCTGATGACCCAGTTTATTATGGAAAATTTGACTGTTTAGTTTTGTTTCCTGCAGAAAATATTGCAGCTACTGCCTGAGAGGATTTTTTATCGATGGCATTTTCGCAGTATAGGTAAGAAGAAATGGTTTAAAAACATTCTAGTGCAAATAAAATCAATGTTTTCTCTAGTCACTTCCCTGGTTCCACAAGCCCTGAATCCCTCAGCACTGCCCACAGAAATAGTACTCACACAGGAGACTTGCAACTCAGCATTCCCAAAGCACATGGAAAAATGTTTTTGCCTGCTGCAACAGATCTGTGTCCCTTGCTTGGGGTGGCTTGGATTGCCTGCTTCACTTTTATTTTGCATGAATGTTATTTCAGTTTTATCTTCTTGGATCTACCTGGCCCTCTTCCCCTTCTTCTCTTCCATGTGATGGAAGCTATCAGGATGAGGGGAATTTAAACCAACACACCTTTTCCTGCTTAGGTCTCCCTTTGGATTCACAGACCAACTCCAAACACTGGGATTCAGGAGTGCTGTGGATCTGTATGTGACTTGCAGATTTGCAGTAGGATGTCTTTGGAAGTGATTGCACAAGAAATGCCTGTTCCAATCCGTCCCACCAGGGATAGATCCTGTGTGGAACTTGATCCTCTCTGCCTCCTGGAAATTCATCCTGTAAAACTTGGGCACTGAATAGGCAGCAGAAAGTTCTGCTTCCAACTGCTGCCAAAGCAGTCCCAACATTTTGTTTTGCTGCTTATTAAAGTAAATTTTATGGAGGGGTTCTGTTCCTTCTGAGTAGGACTTCTTTGCTGTGGTTGGGTTTGGTTTCCAGCACTGTCTCACCAGCTGCCTTGTTTGTCATCAGAACAAGGAATTGCTGTTGCAGAAGAACAATGAGTGGAAGTTAAAGGTCAAGGAAAGGGCTGTTGTCACATTTCCACTCAGCAGTGACAAAAATAAGAGGAGACATCTGCCTGACCACTTCATACTGGTTCAGCTGAGCTAGTCCAGAACAAATTGGTTTCAGTCAGTTGTTTTGTAGCTGATATATTCTTTATTCTTCTCTTGGGTGGCCATATTGGGATAATTTTTCGACTGAGCAATTTTTTACAGCTCTACCTTGGGATTTCCTTTTTGCTTAATGTTCACGTGCATTAATGCGTGTTTTCTATACATGTTAATTTCTATTTAGTATTGTGAAGTGGAGAGATCTGGAGGGAAGGAACCTGTTTAAGGGCTGTACATAATTCACAATCTTACTATTTATGAAAATAATTTGAGACATTGTCATCTGACTAAACCCAAAGTACCATACTGGAAAGACACACCATAGTAAATCTTACTCCACTGATGATGATGGTGATTGTAACCAGATTTACTTTGGATTTTTTCCCCCTCAATTGTCTTAAAACCCAGTGCAGTGGCCACAGAGTAAATGGCATTAAACTAGCCTTTTCTGGAGTATTTTTTAAAAACCATTGTGGTGGGAGGGCCCGTTCTTTGTGTCTGATAGTGCCTATTTAACTTTCCTAATCCAGGGTCGATTCTGAAGAAACTTTTGCACACTGGAAATTCTCTCAAGGTATTTCTTTGTTTTCATATTCCTTTTAACTTTCATTCTTATGAAGCATATCACTTTGCAGCTTTTCAATATCCGTGGTTTTCAGATTGTTAGGCTTTGTAATTTTACTTACCTTTTAATCGTAAATCTTATTATTGTGATCCCAGATTATTTTAACATTTGTCTTCTGTTATTTTGCTGCTTTAATGACCTTTGTAAAGTTATCCAGAGAAGGCATAAATAGATACTGCTTAATGCTTCATTTTTCAGTTCTCTTTAGCATTAAGTATACTGTATTAAACCTAGGATTAAAATAATAATGTGAACACCCTGGTGTGGTGGAAAGACTTCCCAGCACCTGGCTGGGGTGAAAGCTCTCGTTCTGCGTGTTCTGAACAGTTAAACCACGTTACTGCACTTAGTTTACTGTCTTTTCCCACAAATCCATCCCCTCTCAGATAAGATGTGAAGGAATCCGGCTGTTCCTGCTCTGGCTCCAAGCCCTGCAGACGAACTGTGGGGAGGAGCAGATCCTGCTGTTCGCCTGCCTCGTGCCCGGCTTCCCCCCGCTGGTGTCCTCACGGGGCCCCTGCACCCTGGAGAGCCTCATCAGCCCTCCCTGCCCGCCTGACGGTGAGTGGGGACACTGCTCCCACCGGCACTGGGAACGTGCCATTCCAGGGGGGATGCCATTGTCAGGCTGCTCTGCTTGGTGCAGCTGTAGAGCCACCTGACTGTCAGCCAGAGCGCTCGGGGTTGGTTGTTTGCCTGTTGGTTTGGGGATTTTTGAATTGAGAGGCAGCGGTAGGAACATGTCACTGCAAAGTAAGCAGGTGTGCAGGTTTCCAGCTCCTTGGTTCACCTGCAGTGGCTGCTGCTGTCAGTCCTTTGAAACCACGGGGAATCAGATGCCGGTGCCACCCTCCATGGGATGTGGCAGGACTTGGGGAAATGCCCAGTAGCTACTGGACTTGGGTTTTGTACAGCTTAGTAGTGCATTAGAGGGTATTTAAAATTTATCTTTTCATAGAAAATTCTTTTATTTCAGTGTTTTCATGTTTACGTTTAAAACATTTTGTTTTAGCTAAGATTTTTCCAGAGGAAATAACCCCGCTTTTGCCAGCTGTCTCTGGAGAGAAAATTGCTGAAGACCAAACCTGCTATTTTCTTCAGCTCCTGTTAAAATATATGGTAATCCAGGTGAGGAAGATGTGTGTTTGTAACCAGTTATATCTGGGGATGTACTGGTCACAGAGTATGAATTCTGCACTGTATCTGTACAGAGCTGGCTTTGCCCCTCCCCTGGAAGAAGCTGGCTCCTGCACTTTATTAGTCTTGTTTTTGAAAGGAAAATCATCCCAAAGGTACTTCCTTGTACCATCTTTGGTTCAAATAAGAAGTTTGTCACATTTGTGATAAGAATGAATGAATGTTATCCAAACTTGCAGGAAACTGACTATTTTATGTGCTTGTGGTTTCATTTAGAAAATTGATATGGGGTAAAGATGAGATTTGTTCTCTTTGGACACATACCTAGATGAAAAGAAATGTAGAGGACCACTGGAGGAAGAGATAAAAAGAGATGGCTTCTAAAATTTCTTTTTTTAAAGGATGCCACTATCATGTACATAAATTTAATTAGAAGTAGATCAGATGAATCTGTACAGGAAAGAAATTAAGATAATGTATATATTTAAAAAGTACAAATAACGCAATATTTGAAGTAAAGCAGAAACTATATAGACAATGAACATTAAAGAGCTCAGTTTAAAAAAACAGATTATAATTAAATACTTTGACATACACTTTTTAATATCAAAAGGCAAGACCAAAGCGATATTTGGAAGGGATTTTGTCATCTTGAATACATACTTTATTTTGAAAAGTGATTGCAAGAAATTATCAGCTTCCTCCACAGCACCCTTTGTTTTACATATCAGAATCTCACAACTCTAGTTAAAAATAAAATTTCAATCTTCCTTTTTTACACTTTTTCCATGTTTGGGATCTAAACAAACCTGACTACACTGTAAATGCAGTTGCACAGCGGTTCATCCACGTTTATTAGTGTTGCTCGTTAGTGGGGAGCAGAGCTGGGCACTACCCTTGCTGCAGACGAGCTGAGATTCAAGTCATCTGATAGAAGTGCAGAGTGATCCCTTGGAGCCAGAACACAGATCACATCTGCATCTTTAGGGAAGTTTATACCTGAGGAGAATGTAATGTATCATTTTATTTACATCACACTTGTGATGTTTATTTACATCGCAAATAACACCATACAAAACCTCAGCAGTGTTGTATTTTCTGAAAGCAGGGCAGTGCAAGTTTCCCACAGAATCCCAGCATGGGTTGGGCTGGAAGGGACCACAGTGGCTCCTCTGGTCCCACCTCCCTCCCTGCTCCAGCAGGGTTGTCCCGGAGCACATGGCACAGGAGTGTGTGCAGACAGGTCTGGAATATCTCCAGTGAGGAGACTCCACACTCTCTCTGGGCAATCTGTCCAGTGCTCGGTCACTGCACAGGAAAGTTCTTCCTCGTGTCCAGGTGGAACTTCTGGGCATCAGTTCCTGCCTGTTCCTCTTGTCCCGTTGCTGTCCCGAGCAGAGCCTGATCCAGCCTCTGACACGTAAACTGTCAGTCACGTGCAGCTCATCTCAAACTGAAGGTGTCTTAAAATGAAAAGGGTAATTCACTGTCAAAATTTGTCATTCTATATAAATATCATATATATTTATATTATATATAAATATAATATATAAATATTTCTGATAGAAGTGTAGCCCAGAGAAACTTTTTTGGAATTTACATGTGAGAAGCCAATTTGGTGAAAGCATGGTCTGACAGCACAAACACACTGGCTTCTGCTGAACTCACTGTCTTGGGGATGCCAAAGCCCTCTCGGGTTATTCTTACTTTATATTCTTGGTGCGGTTTGTAAAGGGTGTTTCAGGACTGTGCTAGTTTTTTAGCTCTTGTTAAAGTGTAGTAGTTGCATGTTTTCTGTGTTCGATGCAGGACGATTGTCAGTATAACACATTAACCTGAGGTTTTTTGTTTGTTTCTCTCTAACTCCATGACACAGGCTGCAAGCTTGGAGTGGAAAAACAAGGAGAACCAAGACACTGGGTTTAAGTTTCTCTTTACCTTGTTTAGAAAATACTATCTTCCTCACTTGTTTCCATCTTTTACAAAGCTAACCAACCTCTACAAACCTGTGCTTGGTAAGTTGTGGGGTTTATCTTCAAAGTTGGAAAAGCAGGTGACTGTTCTTGGCAGCATCTCTGTTACCTCTGGGCTTGTCAGCACAGCTCTGTTGGATGAGGATTCTTTCTCCTGATTTCGTGTTTTCTTTGAGCACAACTTTTGACCTGCTGTGATAGTGGAGGAAGGTGCTGCTGCTCCTGGCTGTGTAAGGCCTGGCCAATTCCACTGGCATAACATTTATATGGAGTGAGCATGGCTCTGTGATATTAGTGAATGGAGACAGAATGTGCTCTCTGATGGGTTTTTAGAGAACCAGTGAGCTGTCCAGGTGTGGGGGAGTAGCTGACTTAGTTACCCTTATTTTGCTACCTTTTTCATTGCAGAGAAAATGAGCATGAAGGGCCAGTTGAAAGAAAATTGAGATGTACCTCTGCAGTTGTAGGATTAAAAGCATGTTATTTCAGAAACAAGGTTTTCCTAATTTTCTACTAAATTATGTAGTACAGTCAATGGGAGCAGTGGTGTTAGTCCTCACCTGATGTAGTGCAGCCTTTTCTTCATCATCCTTCTCCTCCCTTTGACTTTTACCTTCTGTTTTTATAGTTTAATATTTAGTGTCCAAAGTCACCTCAGTGCCACCTTGGCTTTGTTGTACACCTAGAGCCCAGGCCTTTCATGTTTTCCAGCTGTGTGCAAGTGATTTTTCCTTAAATCTGAGCACCTGAAGGAATTGTGACCCAACCTGTCTCCCTTCAGCAATCGTCCACTTCTTCCCATGTGTTTTCTGTCTCTTGTTTCAGTGTGTGAACTTCTCTTTCTGATTCACTAAGAGTCCTTTTCTTCTTCATCTTTGCACTATTGAGTGTTCCACAGCCATCTTCTCTTTCTGTCTGCACTTTATTAAAGACACTGTGAAAGTGATAAAATGAACTTACATTGTAGCAGGAGTTGTTATCTAGTTCAGACTTTGCCCTTCTTTTTGCAACCCTTTTCTTTCCCTTTCCTTTGTTTTGTGTGATACAAGTGATAACCTCCGAGGAAGATCTGTGCTGTTATGTTCTCTGTGTTCTTTAGGAGTGAAAAGTTATGATAGAATATAAGCATTAATACAATAAAAGCAGTCAGTCATTGCATCTGTTATTTCACAGGGAGAAAATGCTGGTGACGTGTTCAATACGTTTAACCAGAGTTTGGAAGCTGTTACAGTTTTTAAGATTACATTTTCTTTCTATGTGTCCTTTTTTTCTTACCAGATATTCCTGATATCAGGCCAAGGCCAGTGTATGTCACTGCAACACGAAACAATGAAAGTGTCTATAGCACAAAAATCCCGTATATGGCAGCTCGAGTTGTTTTTATTAAGTGGCTTGTTACCTTCTTCCTTGAAAAGAAATACTTAACTGCTGTTCAGAACACAAAAAATGGAGGAGAAGTGCTCCCTAAAATTATTCAGGTGAGCTTTGGAGTTTGCATCTCTTTTCTTATGTACATGCTAACCTTGCAGGATGATCTCACTGCACTGACAGCTGAAGCACAAAGAAATGCTACCCCATAGTGAATAAATGATGTAGGTACTTATTTGATTTTCTTTTCCTTTGATGGAGGAGGGAATCTCCAAGCAAAGCCCTTCAGTAATTCACTAGGAGTTTATTTTCCTCATAGCTTGTTGTATTACCAGCTTCAGCAGTATTATATTTAGACTTCTGGAATTTACTCTGTAAACTGTTATACTTAGTTGTGCCATGGACCATCTCCCAGTGACTTCAAAAGCTGTTTTGTTTTCATCTTGGTTATAGCAGCTGTTTACAAAGAGATATTAGAGAAGTATTTCGCTTTCAAACTGCTGGTTAGACTTCTCTAGGATTAGAGACTTCCCACTGAATTTTAGAGAAACAGATGCTTTTTCTCTTAAGAGACTCTCCAGTGTCCTGTCTGTGCCTTCCTCCACTCTCACCACTGCACCCCTGCTCTTTGAAGTGGACAAGTCAGTCAGCTGCTCTGGCCCATAGGAAGTGTACAGCTTGTGGAGGACAAGACCAGATTCCTCCTTGGATCCAGCAGTAACTGCAAACGGCTCTGCCTGACTGCTGGATCCCAGCAGTTGTGCCAGGCAGCACACTGGTATCCCGAGCTCTGCCTGAGCATCCCAGAGCTTTGGTGGGTGCCGTTCCAGCCGTTCCATCGGGTGTGTTTGCTCCGTGCAGACGGTGGGGGTGAGCCAGGACAAGGCGGCGGAGCTGGAGGACGGCGGGTCGCAGGAGCAGGACGGGAGCCACTCCAACAGCAGCACCCTGTCCGACAGGAGGCTCAGCAACTCCAGCCTGTGCAGCGTCGACGAGCAGCACCGCGGCGTCTACGACATGGTGCAGAGGATCCTGCTCTCCACCCGCGGCTACGTCAACTTCGTCAACGAGGTCTTCCGACAGGTCACTGCCCGGGCTGCTTGCTGTGGGGTGGAATGGGTTTGCAGCTAAACTGGGAATAGGAAATGCTGTAGAGTTGGATCCTGTTGATCAGGGAGAGTGGTAATCTACTCATAATTCAAAGGGACTGTTTTTTAGTATGAAAAGTGTATTTACATCTATTTCAGTACTTACATAATGCACATCAATATCATTTTTTTAATTGGCAAAATATGCTTTTTTTGGTACCAGATGACATTTTCAGACATTGATTTCTCTGCAGTGCAAAGATCTTTTGTCACTATTATACCTTTTTTGGTCTCCTAAGACCTGCAGAGGTATGGGGTAGCAGCCAGCCTGGGCTGTGTAAGCCTTCAGAGAGAACATCTTCCCAGAATGATTCCCAGATACACATCTTGAGTAGTGTGTTGCAAATAAACTCATTGTCTTGATTTCCAAACTTGCAGTGAGCAAAGATGAGCAGTATGGGGGGGTTGTTTATGTGCATCACATCCATGTCCTACATAGAGTAAAATCAGTGAACTTTTCATTTTAGGCTTTTTTGTTGCCACCTTCTGATGTATCCGCAACACGGAAAGTGGTGAAGGTGTATCAGAAGTGGATACTGCAAGAGAAACCCGTGTTCATGGAGGAGCCAGACAAAAAGGAGGACAACCAGGATGCTGTTGTCCACCTGGAAGACTCCTCAGTGCAAACAGATGGTAAACATGTATGGTATCCCTGTTCCTTACTTCGTTCTGTCCACCCGCAATGCAGGGCTTAAGTTTTCACCTCGCTTTGTAAAGGAGTAACAGTTAAAAATGTGTGGGGAATAAAGGTTAAAAAATGCTTTTATTTAAGGACTCACAATTTAAATAGTTACTGAGTGTTCAGTAGCACTTAGGGAGTGCAGGGCAGGATTGCAGCTGGTTTGGGAAACACCATTTGTGGTTATTCCCTGTGTGTACAAACATGACAGGGAGAAACAAACCCTGCCAGGTTCTGCAGTGCTGAAATGGCCTGTCTGCTGCCTGGGCAGGGAGGACTATTGCCTTCTGGTGGTAGTTACTTGAGACTTTGACAGTGGGTACTAACTTATATTTACTGGATGAAATATGTGCAATTGAACACCTTAGTCTAGGAAATTAAAGTGTAGCTGCTATTTCTGTGCATCATCTTTTTAATACACTGTTTTGAAGCGTCAGTAAAAGTTCTTTGATGCTATTGATGCTGTTTAAAGGGATGTTTTGTTATACTGAGGAAGAAGTTTGAGTTGTAAATCCTAGTGAGGATTACAAGGTTTCAGCAGCTTATTTTTGTAGAGGATTTAGAGTTTTGCCAGACTTTAAATTTAAGTGTTACTACAATCAGTGACTACAAAACATGATGTAAAATATTGTAAATAACGTGCCTTCTGAAACTTTTATGAGCCTTTAAATTCCATATACAGCCTGTTTGTTCAGAAATTAAAAAACAATAGATAGTAATTCCTCGAGGAAATGAATGTAGGTCATGACAGTTCCCCCTGTTTTGCTGTTGACCTTTTAAATGGTTTTGATCCATGTGGACACGTTCCTTTCTTCTCTGTCCCTGACCGGGCTGTGTTTGTGGCAGCTTTCCTCGGAGCACTCCGGGCACAAGCGCTCCTCCAGCTGGGGCAGGACGTACTCCTTCACCAGCGCTGTGAGCAGGGGATGTGTGCTGGAAGATGAGGACAGAGATGTGAAAGCTGGAGCCCAGGCTGCGTTACAGGTGTGCTGTGTGGGAAGGGGACGCTGTAACTTCCCTGCTCGTGTAACTTACACTGCAAATCACCTTAGAGTCTCTGAGACAAAGGAAAAGAGGTGTCCATGCATATAATGGCAGGAAATGAGTGGCTGGAGGAATGTCCTCTTGCCTGCCCAAACAGAAGAGACATCCACAAGCCCCATACTGAGCCCTGTCTGCCTTGGGGGGGTCTGTGATGTCACGTGGCTGCTCGCTGGAATGATGTAGAAAAACAAAGTGATGGGTAAAACATGGAACTTCCCTAAGGAAAGAGAAAGGTTTAACTAGAGGAGGACAAGTATTTTATTGTAAGTCTTGACTGTTTTCCTTGCTGACACTGTGTAAATGGAGTGTCGATGCCTGTGTTGAAGGTGTTCCTGACAAACTCGGCCAATGTTTTCCTGTTGGAGCCGTGCACTGAGGTCCCGGTGCTGCTGAAGGAGCAAGTGGATGCTTGCAAAGCTGTTCTCAGTATCTTCAGGCGCATGATAATGGAGCTGTCAATGAATAAGAAGACATGGTAAACTTTACGTGGCATCATTTAAGAGAAAGTTATCAACATTTAAACTTTCTGGGACAGTTTTTGGTAGGGAACAGACTGGCTTTCTCAGGGGCAGACCTTGCTACCTAAGTTATGTTTGAGACTTGCCTCTGAGTTGATTTGAGAGATGGCAGAACCTGCTGAGCCTGCATCCTTGTACTGCTTCACTTCAAGGTTCTGGCTGGTATTTCTATTCCTAATTTCACCTCAAAAATGAGCTTTTTACAGTCCACAGCCAATGGCTAGGGTTATTTTGCAGATGATCTGTGAAGTCCAAAGCGTGACCGTATTCTCAATAAATGAGGCTTGCTGGAGAATTAATGAACAAGTACAATTAGTAGAACATGTGAACAAATGTGCAATTTTGTTTTGGAACCAGGGAACAGATGCTACAGATACTCCTCAGAATAACAGAAGCTGTGATGCAGAAGCCGAAAGAAAACCAGCCAAAGGACACATTTGCCCAGAGCATGGCTGGGTTGCTGTTCCGAGTGAGTGAGTGGGGCTGCTTGGTTTGTGTTTGCTCATCAGGATTGCCCATGGTTTTAGCTAAGTGCTGTTGCACAGTGCTGTGAAACCTGCTCGTATTACTGGGAAGGAGGATTTTTTTCCTGTTTTACAAGTAATTCTTTTGTAAACTGTGCTGAATTCATTTGTCAGACCTGCCTGAAGGGCCACTTGTGTGTTTTCCCTCAGACCCTCATTGTGGCTTGGATCAGAGCGAACCTGAGCGTTTACATCTCTCGGGAGCTGTGGGATGAGCTGCTCAGCGTCCTGTCCTCCCTGACGGACTGGGAGGAGCTCATCAACGAGTGGGCCAACATCATGGACTCCCTGACAGCAGTGCTGGCCAGGACCGTGTACGGCGTGGAAATGACCAACCTCCCCTTGGACAAGCTCAGTGAACAGAAGGAGAAAAAGCAGAGGGGAAAAGGTCAGTCTGTGTGCTCAGTGCTTTTTGTATCGAACAACTTAAATATTTAAGTTTAATTTTTAAAATTAATTTAACATTAAATGCTACCTAATCTAGCGTAAGAACCTGTTTAATCAAGTGTGAAGCACTTTGGATTTCTCTATTGTCATCCTTCATTGAGGAGGAGAGGTAGTTGGGGTCAACAGTAGATAGGTAACTGTTTGGCAGGTTTGAGTATGTGCTTACAGTCAGTGCTTTCTGTGTAGCAGAAATGAAAGGTGGTTTCCTGTGCTACAGAGTGTCACAGGCATCTCTGTAAAAATTCCTTTCTGTGTGTTATTAATAAACTTTATTATTTACAGTTTTTTAGCTGCACTTGCATGCCACCTTGAAATTGAGGCACAGAGTTGAAGTACCCATTGATTTTTATTAATAGGAAAAATTCATCTGTGTTGTTTAAAGTATTCATATTTGTCATGCCTGAGTCCATTCATCCATCAGCAAAAATACGTGCCAAAGCATCTGGTGCCAGAGAACGTTGTGTTCTTTGTCCTAAGGTGGCATTTTAGAGCCTCAGAAGACAGCAGTAGTGGGAAGATCGTTTTCACTAAGCTGGAAGAGTCATCCTGAAGTCATGGAACCGATGAGATTCAGAAGCGCTACAACCTCTGGGGCCCCTGGAGTCGAGAAAGCCCGAAATATTGTTCGTCAGAGAGCGACAGGTTAGACCATAACTAAGTGCTTCTGTAGCCCTACACTCAGGAACACAAGTTTTATAGCTGCCTTTGAGGTGTGGCTGCTGCCAAAAGCAACTTAATAATTACCTGCACAAACAGGTGTTGTGTGCCTGCATCTGGATGTTTTGACCAGTGGGAGACATGGAGTCAAAATATTTTGGGAATTCGAAATGTAAGCTTTTAGCTACAGGACACTGAATTGCAAGTTAGACTTGTGCATGTTAGGGGTTTTTGTAAAGAAGTACATTGCTATTTTTATCAATTCATAAGAAAGCATATATTACCATCAGTCACATAACAGATAACACATAGTAATGCAGGTATTTAATAAACAATTTTATCCTTTCATAGTTGTTTTATTTTTCTCTCTTTTTCTTACCATGATGAGGTTTTTCTCTCAAAAGGAAAAAGGAAAGCAGGAGAAGGGAGACAGGGGTGAGGCATGCTGGGGGAATGTTGGAGACCCCAGAGATGGCCCAGGTCCCTGTTTGTTCAAGCATTTCAGCAACCTGAACCTGGCCTCTCTTTGTTTCATGGTAGCTTCCTCCTGTGTGCCAGTTCACTGGGCTGTGGATCCCAGCTCTCCACAGAAATGCTCAGGAGCTGGAGCTGTCTGGCTGCACAGCTCCCTCCCTGGTTCCCAGCTGGTTGTGGTCCTTACCAGGAGAACTGGAAGGACATTCAGTGTGGTTTGTGGCTCCAGGCTCCGTAACTGAGCCAGAGCCTTCAGCTGGGATCACAGGACACTTCAGCAACAGAGTCAGTTCCTTCTCTAAGTCTGTTTTATTTTCAAACTCAGCAGATCCCAGTGTGTGCTCCAGGGGAGGATTCTCTGCTCTGCTGCTGCATTTCTCCCCTTGATGTCCCACCAGAGCAATAGGGAAGTGTTGATCCAGGACTTCTCTTAGTTGTGTGTGTTCAAATTAAAGGCACTTCCACCCTTGCTGTGATTCAGAAATCCCTGGTTATTGCCATTTCAATGTGAGAGATGCAGTCGCACTTTATTAACTTACATCTTGTGGGGAAAGCTGCTGGATTGGTTTTTTTTATCCCAAAGCATTGTGTTTGACATTTAGAACCCACATATTTCATTCCTTTGTCTGACATAATTATTGCTTTATTTTTTCCTGGAAGCTAAGCGAAGCCAGTCTATCAGCAACTGTGTCCATCTTTATGAGGCTTTGCCAGCTACTAAAAGTGTACCTCTTCTGCTTCACACTGTGAGCTCTCTCTTCCCTGGTCTCTCTTACACTTCTTGCTCTCACAGACTGTCAGGTACTGTACTTTAAAGTCATCTTTTATATCAATGTTCTTTATATTTTTAAACTGCTGTCTGTCTGTTCCCTTTCTGTCCAGTTGATTCTTCTCAATCTGTAGCACTGCAGGCAATACCGTTTTTCTTCATTTTAATATTAAAGATTACCATCAATTGCAATTAGATTTATATTCCCTAGTAACTAAAGTAAAATTTCCCAAATTTCTCTTCCTGGGAGGGATTTCTGACTCCTGAGTCCTACCCAGGGCATTAGCTGCAGTAGCAAGAGAAGGACAGTTTTGTGTGTGGTGCTTTATGGCTCTCTAGGGATTCCTGCTCTGTGAAATATGTTTGGTGTGTTTTCCTCTCAAGTTGTCTTGGAGGGGAACACTGAAATTGTTCCAGTTAGTGAATTACGTTGATTGCTTTATTTGTTTCTGTAAGTAATTTCAAGTCAACAGTGATACTCTAAGGTCAGTAAATACCAGAAGCGTTAGCTTTTGTGCCTGTGTCTCTGTGAGATAACTTTCTCAAACACTTGCAACGTTTATTAAGTAGTAAAGCAGTATTTAAACTTGCACACTGCTGGATGGGAACACATTTGATGCCGAGTGTTACTGGTTTCTTTGTTTGGTTTTTGGTTGGTTTTTTTTTCCCCCTAATGGCAACAGAAATGCATTTCTAAAAGCACTGTGTTACTCCCTAATCCCAAGAGTTCCTGTTACTCCTTCCCCAGCATGTCAGATTATTTTCTCATTGAAATTTTCATGCCTCTCTTGTGCATCTGCCTCTAAACTTTGAAACTTCCCAAAGGATATTTTAAAAAACTTTAATTATAACTTGTAAAACTTAGGAATTTTAAATATTTGCAAGGGTGACTGTTTCATAGAGCTTTCTTAGGCAGGGAGTTCACACATGTAGACATGTGTACAATCCTGAGCTCCTGCAAATATTTTGTGTTTTAATTAAATCAACAGAAGTTGAAGAATCTCAACAGCTGGAAAATTCAGAAGGAACAGAAGCTGTGGGCCCGTTTGCAGACCAAGAGCAGCAGCTGACTCGAAGTAGCAGCACTTCAGATATTGCAGATCAGATTCCATCTGATTTTTTTCAAGGTAATTTTGGTAAAATACAGCAATAGTGCTCTTCTGAAGAGAAAGCGTTGAGACTTGTTCAGTCTCATAAATGCTGCTCTTATTTATTTTGGTTTCCAGCTCTCCTCTAAAATGGTTTTCATCTTATTTTCTTAGTAAATACGTTGTTGGTATCTTACTGAAAGAACTGTTTTTAAGAAGTTCAAGACCAGGACTGCAGGACATGACCTTTTATAAAGCAGGGAGGATAAAAATGAAACCTGAATGTATGCATTTTTGTATATAACTCTTCAACTTTTTTTCACCTGACTTGCATTTAAATTTAGTGTATTTAAGCTGCAAGTCGAGTTCTGTTCCTCTTGTGTAAGTCTGTTATGCTCCTAAAGAATTTTTCGCAACATCTTGTATCCCATATGAATGTTGTATTGCCTCCCTTAGCTATAAATATGAGACATGTCACTGAAATCTTCATATGATTGCTATGTAGTTTGGTACCACAAATGTCTATAATTCTTGTTTGCTTTCTACAATTTCTAGGTAAAAAGGCTGGAAGTTCTCATAATTCAACTTCAGACTCCAAATCAGTTCAGGAAAACAAGGGACATGCAAAGAAGGAGGATGAAGCTGAGCAAGTAAGGCAAAACAGAAAGTGATTATTGTTTTTCCAGATCAGATACCTTTTAGCATTTAGAAACTCTCGAAAGTGAAAGTGTGAAAAATCATTAATCACATTTCTGGCACAGAGTCTGGAACTGAGCTGTAACTGCTAATTACACTGCTTGGTGTGGGCACTTTGTGTCTCCTGATCTCATCAGCTGCTTCTGCAGGTTTATGTAGTTCTAGTTTTCTGCAAGACTTTTGTGCTCTTTTAAAATATTAAACGTCAACAAGAAGTTCATAACTTTTAAGATATAAATAATTCATGGCTATTATAGAGCTACAGTACACTGGAATAAATGTTTGATGGTTTAAAGTACTGGGGAAAATGCTTCTCTTCAGTGCAGGTTTATCACCAGCCGTGCATGGCAGATGTTTGTGTGAATTGACATTAGGACAGGCAAACTTCATACATTTTTAATGGCAACTCTTGAATGAGCAGCCAAAACAATAAATGACTCAGGCTGTTCCTCTTTGAAATATGAAAGCTGAAAGATTTTTGGATGTTTTATAAAGTTTTGAATTATTTCAGGTGTGTTGAAAAACATAAGTAAAAGGTCCTGGTTGTTGGTGTGTGAACTGAGGTTAAGAAAGGGAGGATGAAGACTGACATGGAAAGTGTGTTTTCCCAGAGACACTTAAAGACAGTCGAGTAGTCTGAATATCCATGAGAATATCTTGGCTGAGTTGTAATTAATTTCTAATAACTCTGTGTGTCAGATTTGCTAAAATGTGATGTAGTTCTCAGAACTGTAACAAGCTGAGATGACTGTTTTTCTCGGCAGGTGCTAATACGAAGGAGCAGTAGTACAGCTGAATTAGATCTGAAAGCAGACTTTCAGCCACCCCAGGGGAATTACAGAGACAGAGAAAAAAGTGAGTTCCGAGAAACACAGTATTTTTGTCAAGTGTAGCAGCTGAACTCAACATGCCAGCTGTGGTTGTGGCAGAGGCAGCAGCCACTGTTGTCATGGTGCTGCTGTGGCCCCTGGCCCACGCTGTGCCCTGTGCTGTGCAGGTGAGAGCGTGAGCAGCGACGCGTCCCTGGGCTGCGGGACCGACGTGGACATCGCGCTGCTGCCCTGGCAGGCGGCCGAGGACGATCCCGATCCCGACCCCGCAGCGGCCGCAGAGCTGTGTGTGGATCCCACTGCCCCGCGCTGGCTGCAGCTCAGCCCCTCGGAGCCTGCCAACCTCACAGGTACTGCACCCACGGGGCTCGGTGCCAGCCTGGCTCTGCGTTGGGAGGGGTTTGTATGGCCCGGTTGGGTTACAGTAGTTGAGTTATATATATTGAGAAATAGAAATAAAAGCTGGGTTTTGCCTGAATACATCTCTCAGGGCATATGAATGTTCCATGGAACTGCATGTTGCCTCCCTGCTTGAAAATCCCCTGGAATGTGGACGGTCTGATCTGGAACTGCCCTGCTCTGTGGCACTGTGATATGGAGCCCCTCCGCCTCCATTTTCTGCCATGTTTTTCTTTGAATCAGGTGCAGCTCGAGCAAGGAAAAAGAGATTTGAGGGAGAGAATTGTTTTGAGATGGAAGATGGTTAGAAGGACTGAAGTTCCTGTTTTATTGACCAATTTATGCTTACACTGCATTTCTAATTTGTGGAATGGAACATTTTACATTTACAGACAGTAGTGAATTCCTTGCTGATGACTGCAGTATAATTGCTGGTGGAAGCCTTATTGGTTGGCATCCTGATTCTGCTGCTGTGTTATGGAGGAGGATCTTGGGAATTCTTGGAGATGTGAACAAGATACAATCACCAAAAATCCATGCAAAAGTTTTTGGATACCTTTACGAGCTGTGGTATAAACTTGCAAAGGTATGTGATGCTTACAGGTAATGCTAGTGACTTCTCTTATATTGTAAAAATTATTAATAAATATTATTAAATACGATTCAGTGTTAGCATCTGGAGTGTGAGCATGGCATGAGAGGGTTCTGTCATAAAGGAAACTGCTCTTGTTTGGTTTCTAGTCCCTATACCTAATAGAGCATCATCCTGTCCAGCGACAAGAGAATTTAAATGGTTTGCTTAAATGGGGTGAAGAAAGACTAGCAAAGAAAATAGAAGTATAGAACACTATAGGTGTTGGTATTTGTGCAAAGGTCCACAGTGTGACCCAAACTGGTAACATTTCCTTTGGCTGGGGAGCAGCACCATAAAAAAGGTTTCCAACTTTGGCTGAAGTAGGAACTCTGTATAGTGCAGGGCATAGTGCCTGAACATAAATATAATAAGATTTAAATGTAATAGTATAATATAGAGAACATTAAAAAGTAAGCTGTCAGTTTTCTTAACACTCTTCCTTTAAAACCCTCAGATAAGGGACAACCTCGCTATCAGTGTGGACAATCAGTCGACTCCCTCTCCTCCCATCCTAATCCCTCCTCTCAGGATATTTGCATCGTGGCTGTTCAAGGTAAGTTAGTTCTAAAATTCTCACACGTTTTCTGGTGTGTGTTCAGTTGCGTTATTTTCGATGTTTACAGTCACTGCCGGCTAAGACAACAAACGTCCTCCAGAGGCTCTTTGGACCTGAATGTCTGTTTATAAACACACGGAGCAGATTTGCTTTCTGGAAGAGCCGCTGGAGGGGCAGCTCTGTGTTAGCTGGCTCCCGAGGGGCCAGGGGTTAACCCCAGGTGTGTGTGTCTGCAGGCAGCCACGCTGCCCAGCGAGTACAAGGAGGGCAAGCTGCAGGCGTTCCGGCTGCTCTGTGCCATGATGACCCGGCGCCAGGACGTGCTGCCCAACTCCGACTTCCTCGTCCACTTCTACTTCGTGATGCACCTCGGCTTGACCAGCGAGGACCAGGTAAAAAACTTAAAGTGTTATCGCTCTCAGCATGCCCTTTGGAATGCCCTGTGCCATGGCTTGCAAGGACATCCTCAGAACAAAAACAGAACCAGAATTAATGCTGTCCCCTCCAGACTTTCCCTTTTCAAGATGAGTCCTTCGGGGAGTATTTAGAAAGGTCATCCCAGCTCTCCCGAGCTGGTGCCAAGGGGGCTGAAGGGAGAACTGAGACAGAAGGTTATTGTACCACTGTAACCAAAAGGTGCTCCCAAAACATTCTAATTCTGTGGATAAATGTTGTTTCAGGTCCCTGTGTCCTGGGTTAGCCTAAACTAGTTAGAATAAAGTATTCATTATGAGGTGAGGAAAATACTTAATCAGTTGAGCTGTCAGATGACTACTGGGCCACAGAAACAGCTCAATGCTCATAAAAACTGCAAGAAATACTCTTTAGATAAAACAGAAAGTATCTACAAACATTTCCATGTTTTTATGGCTGTAGGAGTGAGAGCAAGGGCTGAAGCTGTGCTGGAAGTGGCAGCAGAGGGCACAGGGACCCTTGGGAAACCCTGGAAATTATTGCTGGTGCCTTTAGGAAACCAGACAGGTTTGGTTATTTCTGAGATGGAAGAGAGAAAGAATGAATTGTTACCAGACTCTTGCCCTTCAGCTGCCCTCCTAAAGTGTTAGTGTGTTTGGAAAATCTTCCTTTTAAATAGATAAGAATTGAAAGGAAAGGTTTTTCTTCTGGAAAATCCCAGGAGCCCCAGCTGCTGCTGCAACTTAGGAAAAAACCACCAGTATCTGCCATTTCTAAAGCACAAACAGGGAAAAATGGAGGTGTAGTGGGAACTCCCCTTTTTGGCACTCTGTGTGTCACCTGAGAGGGACCAACAGCTCATTCCGCTTCCATCTCACTCCGGTCAGATCCAGCAGAGTCCCCTCAGTCCCCACAAGAGACTGGTACCACCCGCTGGGGTCTGAGCCCTGACCTGAACCCCCCCAGCAGTAAATCCTCTCCCACCAGCCCCAGCACACTGTGCAGAGGCACAGCCCAAGCCAGAGAAGGGGCAGCAGCAGAGGCAGCCCCGACTCTGCACGTCACTCCGGGGTGTCCCAGGCACTGGGCAGCTCCCACACCGCACATCGCTCCAGGCTTTCCTGGATGTTTTGCTGCTGCTCTTTGTTCTCCCTCCTCGCTGGGGTTTGCTGTGTCGCCTCTTGGTGGCACACTTGACCAAGGTTTGCTGTGTGTGACTGTCCTTCCCGTTTTGTTTTCCTGAGCTATGGAGCTGGGCGAGGAGTTAACTCGCAGAGCGTTGGAGCAGCCTGTTCGTAGGAAGCAGGACCCTCACACCTGCTCCTGTATTTCCAGGAGGATTGGCACCGAGGTGCTTGCTGGGTGCTGAGACTAGTGGGACCCTGATTTAACAGAGGGCACAGGATTGCTGGAATATGGATCCCAGTATGGTTTCCAGAATTCCAGTTAGTGCAAACCAAAATAAACTTTGGTGCAGATTTTTTTAGCACAGATTGGTTTTGTTTGCTAAGCACAGACATGAATTTCTCACTTTCAAGCAATATGCACAGAAGGAAGGGGAGGAGGCGTCTCATGGAGGAATTTCCCTTCTGTGTGGATCACTGGTGCGACTTTTAGCATTTATGGGGGAAACCACTGACAGCCCAGCTCCAGGAAGTCACCTTGACTACTTCAGAACAGCTTCTTAGGTGGCTACATAATTAAAAATATTACAGTCAGAAACCTCTTTGACCTGAATACAATTTTCAGTATTTTGGTTTGCATCAGAAGTGGCTTTTTAAATATATTTCTCTTTTCACTCCTCGCTTAAAGACATAAATGTAGGAGATTTCTGCTGTATTGTGTAGCTTTTGGTGTTGAGAGAAAAACAAAATAATGCATTTTTGAGTGTGTTATAAATGAATGCAATGTTATTCCCAGCAAGTGCAGCCTAACTTTGCAGCCTGGTCTCATGGGGTGCAGAAAAGAGCAGTGTGAGGGTGTATTTTAGAGGAGGCTCCCGTGGCACTGAGTTCAGGACATAGCAATTAGCTCAGCAGAGGAGACGGCGGGGTAATGAGCTGCAGCTAATTTGTCCATGTGGAAGCCTCTAACAACAAACACCTCTGGAGAAGTGAACAATTCCCTGCAAGAATTGCATCACCTTTCCAGGTGGGAGAAGCCATTGCATCATTTTGAGCCCCAGTCTGGAGCTGGGATTGCCTCCAGCCAGGGAGGGGCCCGAGGTCAGGGGGCAAGGGACCATCTGCGGGTGGTGCTTCCCTCCTGCCCTGCTCCACACAGGCATTGCTCTGCTGCTGGAGGGAGCCACGGGCTTTCCTGGTTTTTGATGAATGAAGCTCACTGAGGTTCACAACCTCCCCTCCCTGACCTCCAGCACGAAGGAAACAGTTTGGATGTTCACTGCCACGTTTGGGGTTAGTGGCAGTTGTTTACCTACAGCTGTTTCAGTTCCTCAGGATTATTGAAAATAGGGAAATATTTCTGGGATGTGGTTTTTAGGGATACCAAGGGATAGCCTGTTGCAGTTTGGGTAGGCATAGCTGCCTTCTGCTGCCAGGTGAGCCTGATGGCTGGAAAATTCCCATTTCAGGGACTGCTATCCGTGTCTTTTGATTCGGACAGTAAGTACGGCTTTTTAGATTAACCCAAAATCTAACGCTGCAATGCACAAATTTCACAAATACCTGAACTGGAAAAGGAAATGTATTTTATTATTGCTCTTTTATTATTGCTACTGGCTGCTTACTGTAGCAGTAGTTTTTGCTTCATTTACCTGAAAAAGTCCCTAAGCATCTCCTTGCTCCATAGCTTCCTCCTTTTTGCTGAAGAACCAAAGGAGCAAAACACAATCCCAGAAAGCTACGAGCACTACTCAGCCCCCTTCTCAGAAAAGCAGCTGTTGAGATAATTGTGATTCCTCAGGTCTGGTCCTTCTAGCACTTAAATCATCCTCTGAGGTTGCTGGGGGTTTTCTCCTCAGAATCCTGTGGGTTTTTGTGATGCCACCTTGTTTCTGTCCAAGTTTCCACTCAGTCTGAGAGGAGAGCGCAGTGCAGGGGAGGTGCTACCTCTGCAAAAGAGGCAGCAGGTTTGCAGTGCCTTTTCAGCTTTCAGACCCTCAGCTGTTCAGTGTCATTTCTTTAGTGCCACCCTTCTGTGAGGGTGAGCATCACTTACTGTGCCTGGTGTCCCCTGTCACCAGCACCGAGGGGTCACCCAGTGCTCAGAGGTGACCTGCAAGGTGAGTAAACGGGTCAGTTGTCACCCTGACTTCGGAAGTGAGTTTTAACAAGTAACTTTAATAAATGTACAGTCACACTTACTTGCCAGAGCATCTTTGGAATAGGATGCTTACGTGTTTAAGGAACATAATAAAATGTAGAGACTTCAGAGATTCTCTGTGGCGAGGACAACAAACAGCCAGGGAAGGAGACACTGCAGTGGCTTTTTCAGTTCAGCGATGTGAAGGGCAGAACAAACTTTAAATATGGAAGCAGAGAAACCCAGCCCAACGGAGCTGGCAGATGTCCTGGGTGATTAAATGTCAGCACATGCAGCAGGCCTGCTCAGAGCCCAGCCTGGCTGCAGCCAGGGCACTTAACAGCTTTGTTTGTAGCTCCATTCCTTTTAGTAGTGAAAGGATGACGTGGATGAAATGCTCTGTCAATAGAGATGGTGATGTGCTAGTGGACGTTATGTGTCTATAAGCCTCTTTATTTGTTTAAAATGCCCTGTTGGTAATTATGGAAAGGAAGCTGCAGCAGCTCTGTATAAGCTCATGTAGAAACACTGACTGGAGCTGTTGGTGTGGGAAATGGCTAATTTATAATAGGAAGCATTTTTTAGTAGAGCTGCTAGTGGAGAAGCTATATTAATTATTGTTTGTATTAACATTGATCTGACTTTTAATAAAGAAGTATTTGTGGGCTTTCTGTACAGTTGTTACTCGGCAGTAAGGAGCAGTGTACAGCCTCTAGGCTGTCACTGGGACCTGTAATAGCCTTCTAAAGGTACAATAAATAAGTACCTTTGCTTTTGTCCCCCACGGAATGGGTACTTCTTGCCCGGATTTCTGCCTTATGGTGTTGCACACAAGGACCCTTAGTTGTAGAGAAACCATAAGCTGTTTAGGTTCTTTCCCAGGCTGCCATTTAAAAGGAAATAATCTTAATATAGTCTATTAAGGCTTAGATTCCCCTATTTTAGCTTCTTGAGACTTCTTTCCAATGGCTACCATGATTTTCTCCCTCTTTTAATCTCCCCTTACCTCATTTTCTGTAGAAAATTTGCCAGTGTGCCCCCATTATGTGCTTTGAGTGCTTTGAAAAAGTGTTAACAGACAGCATGTTTCCAGTAGGGACAAACAAAAGTCCAAATGCCAGGATCTCACAGGAACTCTCACATCCCCCTCTGCTCACCCAGAGCAGGGGAAGTGGGACGTGCTGGAGAAAATAGCTGGAAGATTGACTGAAAGCAGGGAGGAGCCAGGTCATGCCAATTGTGGGAGCTGTGTGCTCCAGAATGATTTTGGTAGTTTCTGTTTATTTTGCTTTAATACATTTGCCCTTTCTAAATTGCTTCCATCCCACTCGAATTCCTGTTTTGTAGTCAGTGTTCTGTCTGTGGGACAGTTTGGAGCAGTCCTGCCACAGGCATTTGGGAGAGATCCGTGTGGGGACACAAAGTCATCTCCACGTTGCAGGCAGTGCCCTGGCCTTGGCACCCACACCTCTGTCCCTGTCTCCAGGGAGCGCTCAGGAATTGCTCTCTTAGTGTGCAAGAACCAAAATATTGCTTTCAGTCCTTAATTCCAGTGGTTGCCTCAGTTGTAGCAAGTGCGGCTTGTCTGGAGGTCAGGTGTTAACTGGCACCTTGGAATGGAGTTTTCTGATGAGCTCATCCTGGGTTTCCTGAGGTTGTCAAATTTACTTTGTAAATTTTTAGTGGAACTTAATTTTTGACGAGTTAACTCTTGCCTAAAATGTAACGGTAGGTAGGAAAACTTGGAGTAAGTAAATGGAAGTATTTGTTCCTTTAAAGTAAGAAAGGAAAAGGGAGGACTTACCACTTAAGTCTTTTGTAAATTAATAATCTTTCCCGTGCTGTAAATCTCAGCCGCTAACGAGGTGTCTCTCAGTGAGGAACAGAGTGAACTTTCAGTGCAAAATCCATGTTGTTCCTGTTGAGAGACAATTGGAAACGTGAGGAAGGCAGCTGGCAGGCTATTTGGTTACACCTGTAATCTGCAAAAGCTTGAACAAAAATTAGGTGAAGAATATTTCTGCAATTGACCTTTCAGTGAACTTGCATAAATTTATTTTGCTTACTCAGTGGATGTTTATGACCTTATAATTTGGATTACTAGATTAACCTATACTGAAATATGATGCCATTTATAGGGTTAATGCATTTGAGGAGGACATGCATGTGATTGCCCCTTCCTCTCCCCCTCTCCCCAGCTTTAACACTACAGAGCATCATTTTGAATTGAAATAGTCCATAATGGTCCTTTTTTTCACTTTTCTTTAACAACATGAACACTAAATTATAGCTGTGCAATTATGTAAACAATGGAAATGCTTCCAGAATGAATACTTCCTTTTAAATTTTCATTTTGTGTAATTGCTGAAAGGTTCGGAGCCATAATAAACCAAAATGATTTTACACATTTATCGTTCTAAAGGTCAATTATGAAAGAAGTAAAGAAACAACACTGTGCAGAATGAGTAAACCAATTTCCATGGCCATCACCATATGTTTTTCTTATGGCTTGTGTTTTCCAGTTGCTGTGTACATAGCATTCAATTAAAGTGATTCATTGACTAGGCTGGAGCTGCTGCCCAGAGTTTACATTTCCAGAGCCGCGCTCGGGAGGGAAGGAAGCGCCTGGGCTCTGTTTGGATTACCTGATTTTGCAGTATCACTGATAGCACAGATGTTCTCGCTCCCTCGCCTTCTCACAAGCCTCACTCTGCTGATAAGCTCCCAAAGCTACCGAATTACTGCCTGAAATCCTGTTTTATTGAGAGCTGGGTCGTGCAGGGAAGCGTGCAGATTGGGAAAGGGGGGAAAACCTGGCGGATTACCTGTGAGGTCCGTCCTGGCGTGGTTCTGTCCATTTGCTGTGCAGTCACATCCAGCAGAAGGCCAGTTCCATAGCCAGGATATATTCTGCCTTGTCTTAGTTTAAGTGAAGTCACTCAGACCATCCACGTGCACACTGGAATGCCTGAGATGAACCATAGCAGTGGGAACAGCCTGGCAGAGTGGGTCGGTCCAGGCCCTGTGTGCATATCACAGCACGCAGCCCATGCTGGGAATTCAAAGGGAAACTAAGGATTGGTTCAGTAGCTTTTCAAAGTAAAATTTTCAAAGGTTTCTTACCATAGAAAATGATTTTTTTTTTCCCCCCCTAGTAATAGTATATCTCATAACCAGCAAGTAGATCCCTGCAGCCCCATTCCTCCAGCATTTAGGAATGTGTGTGTAGTCTCAGCATTCATGTATTAAGGTAACAGTTGCATGATTCCATCTTTCTCCTCGTTTTGGAAGTGTTCCGTGCAGGGCCCGGGGTGCAGGGGCTCTGCCCGTTGCTGTGTGTGACAGATGGGAGCGATGGGCTGAGGACAGGAGTTAATGCAGTTGTTGGGAGCAGGTCCCGGTGCTTCCTGGCCAGGTTATCCCGGGCTGCTTTATCGTGGCACATGTCAACAGACGTGTGCTCCCATCTGCTGCCCGAGATTAGGACCAGCCTGAGCCGTACCTGGCCCTGCTGGGCAGGTGTGGCTGTGCCGACCAGCCCCGTGTGCTAATCAGGCCCTTAATTAGAAAAAGGTGGGTCCTTTGTTCTGCTCCGACTGTGAGTTTACCACCCGCTTTATGAGCTGCTGCATCCATCTGCTCTGCATTCTCTGTGTTTGCATTGACCCATATTGACTTAAAAAGTATCAAAGGAAGTGATTAAAACTAGTTTAAACATTAACTCGGGTAGCATTTTAGCTTATTCAGGAAAGTGAAAGCATTATCTGCTACTATGTTTAAAACTAATACTATTTATTTAAAATATATAGCAGTTATTTCATCAGATGTTGGTGTTAAAAACACTTAGTGGAACACTAAATAGGGGATGTGCATATGTTTGGCGGGGCTTTGATAAAATAGTGGTGATCTTAAAGCATCTCTTCATGTAGAGAAAATTGGGTTTATCAGCTTTAGCTTCTGCTGTAGAAATTGAGCACATGGACACGTTCTGGGACTCCAGGTTCAGGCCTTCTTTAGCACATCATAAAACCATAAGGGTGAACGTGGAAAAGTTCCTTTGTAACCTTCCTTCAAAATTTTAGTGAGTGAAAAATAATTTTCTACTCAGTATAGAAATAGCTTGATCTAACTCTTCAGCAAATACAGTGTTGCAGGTAAGGATTATATAGATTTTATGCCTAATTTTAAACCTGCTGAGAGCTTGCGGCAAGAAAATCTTAACTCAAATGCAGGAACTTTGCCCTGATTTGGAGAGACTACGAAGTCTTGAAACGTGGAAGGACTGAGATTGAAATGCTTATCTGGACCATGCTCTGTGTCACAGGGTGATGATGAGCAGAGCTGGGGGTGCTGGTCTGTTCCTTCAGGGCACAGGCAGCAGGTGTTGGGGTCAGCTTGTGTTCTTGTGGCACAGAATTTTGAGTGAAGCAATTTAGGAACTCACTCCTTTGGAGTGCTGCAGTGCCTCATCTTAAATCCATTAAAGGTTTGGATGTTTTGAATCCAAAGGCTTACTTTACTTAGCAGAATGGTTGTACTTAGACACAGAGAGAGACATGGGTGTGTGGCTTGGGTTTTTAACAGGAATTTAAGAAGAAACCTTAACCAAAACACCCAGTGCACTTTTGCTACTCCATGCATCTGGTGATGGTTACATGACAGTCAGTTTGCACGCAAAGCCGTGGGGCTCTGTGAATTTGCACCTTGACTAGTGCGGGACTGGTGAACCTCAAAGTCAAATCTTCTCAAACTCTCCCTTTTGCTTTTGGGCTCCTTCTGTGGGTTATTTTTGTTTTGGCTTATTTCTTCTCACACAGGTAACTTCTCTTGCAGGATATCCTGAACACCGTCATAAAGCACTGCCCACCCTGGTTTTTCTTCCTGGGCCTGCCTGGGTTCACGATGCTGATCGGGGACTTCGTGGCGGCGGCGGCGAGGGTGCTGCGCACGGACACGCTGGAGGTAACGGGCTCATCGCTGCCACAGGCGGGCTCCTGGGGCCATGGCACGGCAGCTGGGGTGGGACATGGTGGCACAGGCTGCCCCCCTGCTATTGCAAAGGTGTTTCATGAAAAGGCCAAGGCATGAGGAACCCTCTCCTGGCTGCTGTTGCAGCAGTGCTTTTTCCCTCGGCCCTCAGAGTCTGATCAACCTGATGGTTGATCCAAAGCTTAAAGTGCTAATAAGAAATGAATACTCAACTTTCCATGGAAAAAACCAAACCAAAACACCACCTTCCATTTCTCCTACAAGCATAAAACTGGATGTTCCTTGTATTTTCAATATTACATGGTAGTTAATGTGTTTCTGCCTCATGCCATGGTGTTTTCGATGGTTTTACCGAAGTAGGGATCTCTCTGCACATTGGTATCATCTGTGCAGTCAGGATGAGTGCACTGTGCACTTTCTGTGTCACAGGATCACGAATAGCAGTGCTGGATTAGTGCTTCAGCCTCTCACTCAGCTTTTCTTAGGTGGTTCTGTACTTCCAGTTGATACCAAATGGCTGATTGTTGTATTGGGTAATGACAGAGGAGGTGTTAAAAATGTAGAATGTGCTTAGGAGCAGGTCCAGATGCCTGCTGAAGGAGCAGCTGAGCCTCACAAAGAGAGCAGGGCAGCACAGCAGCAAAAAGCACGGGCAGGAAGGTGTGTGTTAGTCACTGCTTTCATACAGCTGTTGCTGGAGCTGTAAAAGAAAAGGTCCTGGGACACTTCAGTGCTGCATTGTGAATCCAGCACTCTGAGTATGGCAGTGCATCCTGGCCTCAGAGCTGATGGCATCTACACGTGTGAAGGTTTTTCTAATTAATATTTCTCTTTACTTGCCCCTCATTAGGCTCCCCGTTCTGAAGCTCACACCATCCTTGGTGCTCTCGTGTGCTTTCCAAACACCTACCAAGAAATCCCACGGTTGGGGCCCATTTCAGAAGCCAGTGAGATCAGCACAGGAACTGCAGATGTGAAGGTAAAGCCCCATGTCATTGTAAATCCTTAGGTAACCTACCCTATTTTTATTATTCAGTTACTTAATTCTTACTGTGAGTTTTTGGTTAAAAAAGGAACCCTTCCTTCTCCTTGAACCCCACAGCTGCACATGTTACATGTGCTTTGCTGAGCAGTCCTTTGCTTGACATGTACCATAACGTTAACAAAGCTTAGATACTGCAAATTCCAGTTGGATTTTCAAGGAGAGCGACCTGACTGTGATCAGATGCCATGTTTTTCCAGCCAGATGCCATCCAGGCCAATTCATTAAATAGTGTAGGTGGTAATTAAAGTGTCCATTCATTGTACCTGTGTCCATTACCTCATCCTGTAAGAGATGTGTGGGGTGTGTAAGGGTAGAGATGTTTTGCCTTATTGCTATTTCAGTAACCAGAGGAGTGCAGGAACCCCTTTGCACACTGGGCACCCATTCTTGCTTTCTTCATCAGGCCTTGGAGAGTCACTGGAGGCGTGTTAAAACTGTCTCAATTTTGGAAGTGTCTTTTCTGTACTTAAAACCGAAACACTACCGTTTGTATGAAGTGACCTCCACTCATAGTTTGTAAACACCCTTCCACTGAAAAGGAATTGATTTCTGTCTTGCTGCCTGTACGTGAGTTCATGAGTTGTAGGTCGATTCAATTTGTCCACAAGGGCCTGTGTATTTGAGTTGCAATCGGTATTTCTGCCTTGACAAAATACAACTGGCATGAGGTAAAGATGCTTTAAGAACAGATTGAGGATTAAAGTGACTTCACTTGTAACTATGTAAAAATTAACTTTAAAATAGAGGTATGGAAAAGATGCTTATTCTAATTTATTTTGTTGTTTTAGTATTGCCTCATAAATATTTTACTGAAGAATGCTACAGAGGAGCCAAGTGAAGCTGCAAGGTAAATTGGGAAAATCATGGAATTGTTTGGGTTGGAGAAGATCTTTAAGATTATGAAGTCCTTGAGTTGGAAAGTCTTTCTTGCTACTTATTTTTGGTGCTTGTCCAGCTGAGGTGTTGCTTCTGCCTTGTGGTTTGGTCCTATGAAACTGAGCTCCACTCTGCACCATAAAGGTGCAGGCCTGTTGTGTAGGAGGGAAAAGAAAGATCCTTGTGCATTTTTTTTCTTTTTATTCTTTTTTTTTTCCCCCTAAATGTTCTTCTAAAACTTGTGACAAAACCACTCTTCCTTTTACCAAAGGTGCATAGCCATCTGTGGCCTGGGAGTGTGGATCTGTGAGGAGCTCACGCAGTGCACAAACCATCCCCACGTGAAGAAGGCCATCAATGTCATAGGTGTGACACTGAAGGTATTGCTCTGGCGGGCCCCAGTCAATCAGCATTGTGTAAAAACAGGCATTTTCACCTTTTAAAGAGCTGATGATGATCTGGAGCACAGTCTGCAGGTCTGGTGTCCTATACAAATGTGCAGAATATTTGCAAAAATAGCATGTGCTTGTGTACCTAAAGACCCTTTCCCCAGCAAACTGAGTTAAAATCACACAGACAATATCAAACCTGCTGGTTCCTAATGCTGACGAGATGATTTCACAGCATTAACGTTTTTTATTGTTTGTGTAGATGCAAAATAATTTAAAATGTAGAAAAACTGAATGCGTTGTATTGTATGTGGATATTTTAT
Organism: Lepidothrix coronata; assembly: GCF_001604755.1. Classification (NCBI taxonomy): domain Eukaryota; kingdom Metazoa; phylum Chordata; class Aves; order Passeriformes; family Pipridae; genus Lepidothrix; species Lepidothrix coronata. The sequence goes on along the minus strand of NW_016690484.1, from coordinate 385,636 downwards.
TTGGCTTTTAATCACCTTTTTTTTTCCAGTTTTCCAATAAGCTGGTAGCTCAGGTAGCCTGTGATGTTCTTCAGCTGCTGGTGTCTTACTGGCAAAAGCTTCAGGAGTACGAATCCTCCCTGTGCCGGAAAATCACTGAAGTACGTCAGACTCTTTGAAATGTTTGTAGGGAAATCGTGTGCAAAGTTGTTTTAATTCCTTCCTTGAGCTGCTATGATTTGTGAACTCCCTTCTTCTGCAGATATTGTTAGAGATGTAATTGCTGCAGTGCCAGGACCAGTGTATGTCCCATGTTTGGAGGGACTTGTTTTCAAAATGCTCAGTAGGACTTGTTTTCAAAATGCTCAGTAAATCATTGTGTTTCACTTGGACAGTGATTGACACAGGCACTTGGATGCTCCTAAGGGAACTGAACCTTTTCCATACCCTGTGCACATGAAGTCCAACTCTGTCTTTATAGTGAAAGAAGTTAAGTGCCTTTCTGACATCTGTTTGTTTGGCTGTAGATCCTCGTGGCCACCATTGCATTCCTTTTGCCGAGTGCCGAGTACTCCTCCGTGGAGGCGGATAAGAAGGTGTGTTACTGACAAGAGCTGCCTCCATTCCTTCTTTGTGCTGTTAGAGGTGCTTTTTAAATGAAGTCACTTTGAACCAGAGCTGTAAACTTTCCAACCCCTCCCTTGAAGTTTGGGTGAATTCAATGGAATGTACCTAAATACCGTGTTCCACGTCCTTGTTCAGTTCATAGTTTCCCTGCTGCTGTGCCTGCTGGATTGGTGCATGGCACTGCCCATGAAAATGCTGCTGGAGCCCGTGTCTGCTGGTGCCGTGGAAGATCAACACGCATCCAGAGCTCCTTTACTGGACTACATTTACAGAGTGAGTATGGGAAGGAAAGTGATTTACTGTGTCTGGATGTTTAGAGATGCCTTTCACACACCCTGGTAGGCACAGAAGCAGTTTTGGCAAGCTCTAGAAAATCGCGAGTTCTTGCAATGCGGGCAGAAGTTGTACAGGTGAGAAGTACGGATGCAAAATGTTAAGAAGATAAGATTAGAGATGTAGAACAGACAGGGGGTGGTGAAGAGAAAGATAAAATGCTTAAAACAACAAGCCAGGGAATATAATCTTTGCAGAAATATTTGAAGTGGGTTGTTGAAATACAAAACAAGTCCTGAAGTGAGCTGTTAAAGTATAGAATCAGTGCAGATGGTGAGTGCTAATTTAAAAATGCTGTACTTGTCCACAGATGGTTTTTGTAGCATGTCCTGGTTTTCAAAGTCAGAATTAGGAAGGGGCACTGCTCCCAGGGTGTGTTGGGACCTATCCTGTGGGGTTTACTTCTGCTGCAGTGTCCCACTGTCCCCTGGCAGGTCCTGCACTGCTGTGTGAACGGCTCCAGCACGTACACGCAGCAAAGCCACTACGTGCTGAGCCTGGCCGACCTCTCCACCTTTGACTACGACCCCTTTTTGCCACTGGGGAATGTCAGGAGCTCGGAGCCAGCCCAGTGCCACTCCTCCACAGATTTGGGCAACCTGCTCACTGTTGCTGAGGGTAAGAGAGCTCACAGAGCATGGACCGGCTGTGGGGATGCGGTAAAATAAAACAAAACTGCGGGACAGGTAGAATTCCTTGGAAAGCTGTTGTAAATAGTTCCTTGAACAGGAAGGCTCGGGAAGACAACTAAAGCAAGCAGCTGCAGTGTGACAGAAATCCACAGTTGCTCTTTTTGAATTGTCTCTTGCTGCTCTTACTGATCCATTATCTTTTCATTGATGGTTTTAGAGAAAAGGAGGAGGAATTTAGAATTGATACCTCTGACGGCGCGGATGGTGATGACTCACCTGGTGAATCACCTGAGCCACTACCCGCTCAGCGGAGGCCCTGCCATTCTCCACAGTCTCCTCAGTGAGAACCATGACAACTCCTACGTGGAGTCCTCTGAGCTGTCCTCGGAAGTCTTCCGGAGCCCCAACCTGCAGCTCTTTGTGTTCAATGACAGCACTCTCATATCTTACCTCCAAATCCCTGCAGAGAAGAGGGCGGGTGCTGAGCCGGCAGCAGCCCCCTCGGACGTCAGGGTGATCGTCAGGGATATCTCAGGGAAGTACTCTTGGGATGGCCGGATACTGTACGGCCCTTTGGAGGGCTGCCTTCCTCAGCGGAGCACCACCAACACCTCTGTGATCTCCAGCAACCCCGAGCACCACTTCGCTTCCCAGAACGACATTTCCCAGGCAGAGGAAGGAGAAGATGCTCTCGACCAGTTGCTGGAGAAGATCGGTGCCACCAGCCCCGAGTGCCTTCTGCACCCCCAGCGCAAGCTGAACGAGCCGGCGCCGCCGCCCTGCGGGATGAGCTCCGAGCAGGAGCGGGCCATCATGGAGGCCCTCATGAGGCAGAGCGCCCAGGAAAGGGAGTTCATCCTGAAATGCAGCTCAGACTGCAGCATGAAGGTGGCCCGCCAGGAACCACCACGCCCTGCTGAGCCTCAGGCCTCCTTTTATTTCTGTCGGCTGTTGCTGGACGACTTGGGAATGAACTCCTGGGATAGAAGGTAGGGAGAGGGGATTCAGAACACATTTACAGTACTCTTAGTCTTCTCACTTCTTACCCCCAAATGTGTGCACACTTAAGAAAACAAGATTTTTAAAAATCATGTCATGTTAATTTGATTCACTTCACTTAGGTATTTGGATGACAAAATACTGTGTCTGTATGGTGTTGCATTTGCCTTCAAACCTTTTTTTATTTTATTTATTTTTTTTTTTTTTTAGAAAAAGCTTTCACTTGCTTAAGAAAAATTCAAAATTGCTGCGAGAACTGAAAAATCTGGATTCCCGCCAATGGTAGGTGATGTGTTCTGGACACAGCATTGATAAGGTTTGTGTTTTCCGAGGCAGAATGAGTGAGTCACCAAAACGAAAGCTCTCCTGCCATTGCCTGTGCCAGCAATACAAATATTAGTATGTAAGATGGATTGTTTGTTTCTCCAGAGTTCTGCAGCCCGAATGGAGAAGCTGTCTGCGCTGGCACTGTGTACAGCCAATTCCAAATCAGTAGCAGATAATAAGACAGAGTAACCTATTTCCAGTTTGCTTAGCTGAGAAGGGAGGGAAGAAGCTCCCAAATAGTTTGTGACTTCAGCTGACACAAAGGACCATTTCTCACAGGATGGTCCATGTCAAGAGCAGTACTTTAAGGGGTGATCTCCCCAGAACTGCTCCCCAGCCAGGAAGTGGCAGAATGGAGTTCTGAATGTTATGTTTTATTTTTCATTACTGGACATAGAGCTATTTGAAAAGCCTCTGCAGCATTGCATCCCAACAGTTTCCATATCAAATCCACTTTGCTGTTTTTCAAAGAAGCCAACTGTCTCTGTCAGCCTTGTAAAACTCAGCCCAAGATCTAAGAGTCAATAATGTTTCTTTCTCCTTGTATGTCATCACCCTGTAATTAAAATTCTGTAGGTCAAATTATGCTCCCATTAACACCTGTGCCACCTCGCCGTCTGTGGCAAAGCTGCACAGCTCTGAGTCATTAACCCTGTAATTGGAACTTGGTCACCAGGACTGTGGCTGATGCACAGAAGGACCAGCCTTGGCTCCTCTCTCAGAACTGGGGGGTCTCTGCAGCGAGAGGAGGAAAAATGGGCAGAAATCAATTTCTGCAGCTGAAAGAGAGCAATGGACTTGTGTGCAAAAAAGAAATGGATGCACGGACTTAAATGTGGGCACCTGCTCATAGCTCTGGAGTGCAAGGGATCTAAAAAATAATTTTGAACTGAAACTTCTTTAATTTGACTTCTTTTTGTGTCCCTTTGCAGCCGTGAGACTCACAAGATTGCCGTGTTCTACATCGCCGAGGGACAGGAGGACAAGTGCTCCATCCTGGCCAACGCCAGGGGAAGCCAGGCATATGAAGATTTTGTAGCAGGACTGGGCTGGGAGGTAATAGCCATAAATGTAGGCAAACTAACACGTTGCTAATGTCACTGCATAGTTTTTAATTCTCATTAAAAAAAGTTAAAATTCACTACACGCTGATACTTAGCTGCTTTTAGCTCTTGACGTGGTCAGAGCACACTCTCACCACAGGAGCTTCTTCATGAAGCTTTTGGGTATTATTTGCCTTGTCAGAATGGTGTGTCATAGTCTAAGTGCCACAAAAAGTTATGGGTTTGGGAAATACAGAGTAGCTGCATGTTAAGGATCGAAGTTTCACAGGGAGAGGCACCATCGTGAGGCTGGTGCCACTGGGAAAACAAACAATCCTTTGGACTCAAGCTGGACTTCAGAGAGGCATTTCTCCTGAATAAGCTTCTGGAATAATTTCTTCTTAAGGTTTTTCTTTCTGTACAAGTCTTAAGTTTCTTCTGCAGTTTTTCTGGTTCTTTCTCTGCCCTTTGGGAGGCTCCTGGCACTGGGAGGTCTGAGCCCTTGGAGGAGCAGCATGTGTTGCTTCCTTGCTGCTGTTTGCTGTAGGAAGGTAGAATCACCAGATAGATACTGGCTCAAGACCTGGTTAAGAGCCATTTGCTTTTAGTGAGTGTCCAATACAGGAAGGGGAAAGACAGATCTAACAGAAGGATCACAAAGCTTTAAGGGAAGATTTCTCTAGGATGGCTGCGGAGTCCTAGAATGGTAAATTCATGAAGTCTTGATATAGAAATAAATACTGATAATTCATCAGTCTTTTCAAATTTCCTCTAATCCTGCCTTTCAATCCCTCAGGTGGATCTTTCCACACACGGGGGTTTCATGGGCGGCCTGCAGCGCAATGGCAGCACAGGACAAACTGCTCCCTACTACGCTACCTCCACTGTGGAGATCATCTTCCACGTGTCCACCAGGATGCCCTCGGATTCAGACGATTCGCTGACCAAAAAGGTAAGGAATGTGCGGTGTACTGCACACTCTGCAAGGGCTTAAATGAAAGTTTGAACTGAAAGCAGCTTGTGCTAACTGGCCCTGGCATCCCATCTTTGCTGTGCCACATGGTGCTCTGCAGCTGGATTATCTGAATTAAATGGCATCTAAATTCTGGGTTCTGAAACACAATTAACATTTCCATGGTAGCCTCAAATACCACCATGAGTAATAATATTAGCAATAATTTCATTTGTATGTTGTCTGCCTGCCAAAGCCGTTGCAGGTTGGTAGAACAAAACAACCAAATGCAGCATAATAAAACCTTCCAGACCAATCATCCTGCGTGGAACAGCAAAGCAAAAGGGAGGTGACAAGCTCTGGACCCAAGGCAGTCACAGCTGATAGCTAAAGCCAGTAGCCACTTAAGCACAATTCTGACAAGCAGCCTCTGCTTCAAAGGCAGCCAGAACCCAGCCCAAAACTTTGTTGGTGTCGGTACTTAATCTTTGTCTTTCCTAACAAGGAGTGATTTGAGATTTTGGTGCTTGCCAGCTGCTGCTTAGAGTCAAAGAAGATTTTAGGGGCATACCAAATCTCTGCCTTTTTAATTAGGATTGGCAACTTGTTCTGCAGAGGTTGTTAACGTGCATCAATAATGCTGCTGAGGCTATCCAGTGCACCAGGGGATACTGCTGTGCTCTGAACATTGTCTACAAATGACACTGGGTGACTCTACTTAGTGTCCATTTGGTTTCAGAATCACACCGGCTTTTCCTTTAAATATAAAGGTGAAATTTCTGCTTACTGGTCCTGAAAAAATTGCTCAGCATTTCATAGTAAAGCCAGATCTTTTCTTTTTTACTGGGATATCTGTCATTTTAAAAAAAGTCAGTAAAATTACGTTTCTCTTTCTGTATGCAACTCATTATCTTCATATCAGTGGATTTACATGGCTGTGGGAAAAATGTAATCTGAGTTCTTGAGGATGGAGAGGTAGGGCAGTGGAACACAGTGGGGGGCTGTAGAGTCTGTGACTTTACCAGGGTAGGACTATGTGTATTTTTATTGTTCCTGACCAGTATTTGTCCAGCTGCTTGCTCAAAACTCCCGTGATGAATGATTTAGTTTCCCTAGGCAACATATTCCTACGCTCCACTTCTTGTACTGTGACACAATCTCTTTTACCATCTACTTTGCTTCAATTTAAGCTCATTGATTCTCCCCTATTCCACATGGATATGGAGGGCAGACTGTTTTGCTGCAGACTTATGCATGTCTGAGAATTGCTGCCATGTCTTTCCCAGACTTACTTGTCCTACAGAAATTGTGTCTGTTTAGTCTGATCTTCCCTTGTAAGTCCTGGCCTCCTGGGTTTTGTGGAAGCCTAGCAAAGACACTGGGATATGATCTGGCTGTCAAGTAATACATCATCTGGGAGAGCAGAGAGCACAGTGATGGAGCTACCACATGGGGAGAGATGGGGTTTAACTGCAAACAGTCTATTTACTAGTTCTCCTGATTCCCACCCATGTTAGGGGTTATCACAGACACTGAGAGTCTGGTTATTCTATTTAATTGTCTTGCCTGTGTTTGCTCTGAGAGAATTCCTTCTTTGTGAGAAACAAAAAGCAAAAGCATTTAGTAGCTACCAGTCTCCAAGTCTTGCACTGCCAGAAAACCAGGCCAGCTCCAGCACATACTATCCACAGAAAATACCACGAAGGAATTGCTCTAAGGCTTTTTTAAAGAAACCTGAAATCCGCTATAGGATCCTGCAAGGATCAAACTGTGTGTTCCTGTACAGGACAAAGCTCTGAACAATCTCATGGATATCAGGAGCTGCAAGCAGGGGCTTGGACCAGATGACTTCCAGAGGGCTTTTTAACATGGATCTAGGCTTCTGCACACAACGGTTTTGTTCAGTTTGTCACAGGTCTGTCGTGAGCAAACGTGGTTCTGTGCAAATGAGCATAGGCTGTTAGCAGATCTTACAGAACTGCAGCTCCAAGTGGACAGAAGGTGCATTTCAGAAGCACTGCAAAGTTTCTGGAAAATGAACAGTTCTCTCATGCTCATGCTTTGGAATGCTGATGGATGGACTAGCCTGCATCTGAGCATGGCTGACGGAAGCCAAACCACTCCATGATTCTGTGATTCTGCAGGAGCTCTCTTCACCCAGAAAGCATTAATGTCTTGGAATGAAGACATTGTCATATCCTGGGGATACAGGACAGTGTTATTGGGAGGAGGAAGTTTTATCCGGTTGCCAGTCAGGATGCAATGGGGGCCACAACTTCTTTTTTCTTGCCCTCCCCTTCCTTCCATCAGATGCTGTCTGGGATCTCAGGTGCCCCTTATCTCTGAAATCTGTGTGATTTCTGGGGTTCTCTGCTTGTTTTGCCTCAGACCCACCGAAAGGCTCCAATCCTGTCAGTGCGCTTGGCTCGTGCACTCCGGGCTGAACAGAAGGACCGACCACCTGCCGGCCTGGGGAGCCCTGCAGCAGCCCATAAATTCTGGGGCTGGGGAATTAAGCAGATGCAGTAATTTTACTTAAATATGTTATTGTGGTTTTTATTTTTACTGAACACAGGGATAAAGTAATTTCTGGTATAAATTCCCAAGAATAAGTTCACGTTCTCTGAGGATGAACTTGGCCCCTTATTTTTGTGCAGCAGAGTTCTGATTTGTAGTTTGTATTTCTTTATTTGAGGTATATGCTGACATATTATATTGCTAATTCAGGGAGAAAGAAAAAAAAATGAAAGAAAGAAACCCTCTCTAAATAAGTCTTGGCCCTGACAGAAACCTTTTCTAGTGGAGTAAACAAAATTCAGCTGATCACTTTTGCTGCTGCAGGGTTCAGCATCATTGGTTCCAAACTTTATCTGGCTGTCGTGTGGCGAGAGTGAAAATCAATCCCAGGAATGGCATTCTACTGTCCCTGTCTTGTTCTGCCCAAATTGCGCTTAACGGTTTAAAGATGTGCTGCAGAATTTCTCGGTGATTTATTCCATCTTCTCCATTGTCAGAGCAGAACTTTTTCAATTCAGAAATCTGGTTGCAACCCCATAGTGAACTCTTGCTCCTTCGCTGCAGAAATTTGTTAGCTGGGGCTAGATTAGATTTTTAGCAGCTAATCTGACTGCTGTAGGGCTTTGCAGAGTGGGGACAGAGCTGTGCTATTGGATTTGTCCAATTCATTTGACTCCAGGACTATAATTGCACTTATGTCTTACAAGGCTTTTATGGCCTCGGGCTGGCGAGCAGCAGAAAAACAAATTGGCAGTGATACAGTGAGAGTGAAAGGGAATGAAAGGCACACATTATCAGTCTCCAGGCAGCCCTGCTCTGGCAGGAAGTTTCTCGGTTAATTTACAAATAAAACTTAGATTTTAGGATGGGCATACTGTCAGGCAGACAATGGGGATGTCAGGCCCTACTGTTACTTAGCAAAAGTAGCAGCCATGCCTCCCCAAAAGCAGGAATTCTTCAGTCAAACAGACGACTCCTCTCTGGAGCCAGCTGGCTGTGTAATGCAATTAGCAGGGAAAGGAGGTCAGGCCGAGGTGTGCACCGTGACCAGCGTCGGCGCCCTGGGCACTGGGCGTGCGGAGCCGGGAGCGCTGCCCGTGCCTGGCACGGCCCGAGCGCGGGGACGGTGGGGGACTGACCCCACGGTGGGGACTGACCCCACGGTGGGGGACTGACCCCACAGCGTGTCCAAGCACCTGCAGCCCAGAGCGTGTCCATCACACCCGTGTCAGCCAAACTGCCTCCCTGGGCAGGTGGAAAATCCGCGCTCTGCCCGTGCGCCCAAGAGGAGACGCAGCTGCCGTTTCCAGAGCTGTGATCGCTCCAGTCAGCACTGAACTGAACAGCTCTGAGCTGCTCCATTCTTGGGCTCTGCTTTTTAATATCTCTCTGATTTCCTGGCTGATTTGGTGGTTTTTTTAATGTATTCTTTTCCTGTCTCCCCCACTCCTAAACCGCATGCAGAGCACAGCCTGGAGCTCTGGCTCCACGTGTGCTGGCTGTGGGGCTTTAGACCTTTCAGCACAAGTCATTCATGGCACTGACTGCCCCACAGCTGCTGTTTTGAATAAACAACACAGGAAAATAGCTGGCTTATTGTCACTGATAAGATTATTTATAATGGCTTTTTATCAGTGAAATTATCTTTCAATAACAAACATTTTTGATTAGTACCAGTTTTTCCTTTGTAACATTATACCTTGTTGCTGCGACTCCTAAAGATGTGTGACTTCAAGGGCAGTAACTCAAGCTCTGCAATGAGCTGCTGGCACACAGTGGGGATCCTAGCAGAGGTGGGATTCATGATCACAGGACATTTGCAAGGGTTTGAGCTCACAGCCCTCACTCCCTGTCCCACACAAGCACAGCAAGCACCAGTTCAGCTGGTGCTTCTCCCTCTTCACTGAATTCTCTTCTCTAGACGTGGAGTGGGACAGCCTGGCCAGGCACCCACACCCCCAGCATCTGGAACCCACTGTGCACAAAGTCTGGTCACTAGAAGGATTTTGGGGGTTTTTAACACTAAATTTGACATCTTGCTTCTAATCACTTTGGCACAGAAATCAGGGGGACTATGAGAAATCAGCAGTTTCTGCTGATTTTTTAAATGTAAGAAGCTCTAATAATAGTACTGTTAATTGGTGATTTTTACAAAACAGGAAGGGTTCATGTTTTCTTCAAACAGAACTAAAATTATCTGTTATTCATAGGTGTAAATAAAACAACTCTTTATCTTCAGTTTAATTTAAAATAAACTCTGAGAATCTCAGTCATCCTGTGAACTGAGCTTTACTTTACTGGAGTATGAACTGTAAGCCAAGTTCACAGTTGTGACTTTTTCATTCTCATAATGTGTTGGGTTTGCCACATTTCTCTCATGACTGGGGTCCATTTTGCCACTGATACGTAGGAGTGAAAGTTTTTCCTTCTAAAGGCACTGCCTGATTCTGAAAAGGGAAGCTTCATTGGTGCATGGGCTGATCCAAGGCATGTTGGGGTAGCTCAGTTGTTATTTACCAATGAAAATCACCACTTTCTTTTCCCTTTCTTCTTTCCCCCCACACAGAGTGAAGTAGCAGAGCTTCGTTTTGGCTTCTTTGTTCGGTCTATTGTGCACATTGTTCCAGGGGTAGCACCAAATTGTGGGGGTGGGGGTGTCTTTTAAGCTTTAAGTGGGACTTAAATTCTTTTTATGCGTTGGGCTGGCATTCTGCATGTGGATTACATTTTAACTTTAAAGCTTACAGTTGAAACCATTGTGTGAGGCTTGTACGTGATTGCCAAATAGTTTTTGCCATCTGTTAGATCACCTCCAGCTCCTCCAGTAGCAGAGCAAACACACACAGGCTCTCAGATGCATTTTGTATGTGTCACATGTGAATTTTAGCCACATTTTGTGCAACTCTGCTCCAAATAAAAAGGTAGCTCCCATGGTATTTTCCATTCTTCTCTCACTCACGTTTCCCAGATATTTTGCTGACGTTTCAAGCAGAAGCCCCCTCCAGACACAGTGAGGAGATGTTTGTGGATAATAAATTCAGTTATAGTGGTTCATGACAGACAGTTTCTTGACATCCTGAGTCAAGGCATTTCATATTTCTGTGACAGCTGCCTCATTTTAGCTGGAATATGATGTTCTGTTGGGTAATGTTTTGTTCTAGTAATTCAGTTTTCCATCTTAAATCACTGTAGGTAATGTACATTTACATATCATGCTAATGGCTAGTTTGATAATGACTTAATTAAGCCATCAGACAACAATGTGTTGTGAATGAAGCAAATTATTGAGCTGATGCTTTCATGAGCAACTGGAGAAAAACAATATTTTAACTTTTTCTGTAATGAAATATTCCTACTATTGAGCATTGTAATTCAATTTGTGAGCCATGACCCCTCCTAAACCGTGGTTATCACTCGGATTAATAAAGAGCCAATTTGCTGTTGCAGCTTCGTCACTTGGGAAATGATGAGGTTCACATCGTCTGGTCTGAGCACACCCGCAACTACCGCAGGGGCATCATACCCACGGACTTCGGGGATGTTCTCATCGTCATCTACCCCATGAAGAATCACATGTTTTTCATAGAGATCATGAAGAAACCAGAGGTACGTTTGGGCTGCTTTGCTGGGCTTGTCATGTGTTTTGCAGTGACCAGCAGTTCTGCTGTTTAAATAAAGCTCGGTGCTTTCGAGTTTGGGGGTTATTTTTTCCCTGCAAGTATAAAATACAGTCTGTCCATCTCAGGCACAAAGCTGAGCATTGAGCTCGTACTTTAAAACTAGAATTACTAACGGTGATCCAAGTGCCTGCTCACTCATTTTATAGTCACAATTAGCGCTCACAGAAACGTGTCAGAGTTCTCAACCCACAGAAATCACTGTGCAAAGTGCAGTATTTAAAACTACTGTGCATTTGCAGCCTGAGGCAGAGAAAGCAAAACACTCGTGTGCTGTGGGGTCACGCCGTGTGTGGGTCACTGTCCCACAGGTGGTGCTGTGCAGAACCTCGTGCTGTGGGGGACTGGCAGCACCGGCTGACTCGGCAGGGCGATGCAGGCACTGGGTATCCTGACAGCAAACAAAATGTTGAAGGTTCACTATTTCATGGTTAAATCATCATTTGCAACCACATTTGAGGCGTTTTTTTTGGGGGGGAAAGGCATTTTTTTCAACATAG
>NW_016690484.1:324801-371548 GCF_001604755.1 Lepidothrix coronata | reverse complement strand
TGTGAAGAGACAGCTGTCATTTGCAGATGTTATATTAACCCCAAATTTCTTCTGTAATTCATTGCCACTTCTAATTAGAGGAATTCCCTAGATGCAGGGGATTTATACTATTCCCTTTGTCCATTTATTGAATGACTGTCACAGTCACCCACAAGCAGTTGCAGAAGAATAATAGAGGGTATTTATTTATGTGATAAGCCTCTGTACAGATGGAAAAAATCCATAGCTTAAATATTGATAATTTCTGCTGGCTTCTGTTTAGGGCTTTGGTTGGGGGGTTGGTTTTTTTCATTTTGAGTTTGTGAAAGAGAAATGAGTTTGAATACTTGTAAGTCCTAAAATTGGTTATGTATTTAAACATCAAAATTTTCTGGGTTTGGCTGGCCAGGTCTGTTATGTGTCTGCAATTGCAGACATGGTTGACTTTCAGAGAGCATCTCTGGTACTTGGTGTGGCCTTTCTCTGCAGAGCCCTGGGCCCCCAGGGGGCATTGTAACGGGAGTTCCTCTGGAGGTGACCCTGATAGGGCAGTGTTGGAGCACCTTGATGTGCTGGGCTGGGCCTGTTTGTGTCTGTCCCAGCTGTGTTCTGCCCCTCCGAGGGGGCCCTGCTCTGCCATCTCCTCTGCCTTCCACACACCTCCTTATCTTGGTCCAGCCTGAGGTTTTTTTCCTTTTCCACAAAGTCCATAGAAGGAGTTTATAGAGGATTATCTGAAGCAAATATGTCTTTGCAAAACCTCCTGCCAACGTTGGATTCAGCCAGTGAATCAGGGTGTTTTGTTGGGATCCCAGACAGGAAACAGTTCTTAGTATCTGCTCCCCATGGCATATCGCTTGCAAATTCATAGAGGGAGTTGGTTCCCGTGTGAAACAAGCTCATGTTACCCAGCTGAATGTTCTGAGAGATGGATATCCATGTACAGCATGCTGAGGGCAGGGATGGAGGATTTAAAACTTCCAGACCTGGGGGATGAATGTCACACTAGAAGTTTCGGTGTGTGGAACAATGTGCTCAGAGTGGTTTATGGCAAAATGCTGTACCCGTCTCCTGTGGTGGTTCTGAGGCCTGTTTCTCTGTTTTGGTCCCCAGGTGCCGTTTTTCGGTCCTCTCTTCGATGGAGCGATCGTGACCGCGAAGCTGCTGCCGAGCCTGATCTGTGCCACGTGCATCAACGCCAGCAGAGCCGTCAAGTCACTCATCCCGCTCTACCAGAGCTTGTATCCTTTCTCCCAGGGGGCAAGGCTCCCCTTGGTAGGGTTCTTTCTTCAGAGCATCCTTCAGCAGAGAGGTAGGCTTGGATGAAAGTTCTTCCTCTGTGATTTTATTGGCAAGGGTCAATGCTTTCTTCGTGTCCGGCTTGATGTTTTCAGTGGTTCACACCCAGTTGCCCAGTGTTTTAAAAATAAAATGGTAACATCCCAGGAGTGCTCTAACCAGCAGCTTCCATCTCACTGCTGGCGGACTGGACTTAGCACTGGTGCTTTGAGCTGTGAGTAATGATTGTTATCAGTTTTCCTTCACGCTGATGGACGTTACCGACTGTGTATGTCAGGCTGATGCACAGCTCCGCCGTGTTCTTACCCTGTTCAAAGTTCTAGTCCAGTTGACTTCACCTGGATTCATTACATTAGTAAGACAGGTGGGATGTGTCCTCAGATACAGATGTTTCAGTTTCCAAATTGCGGTTTCATTCCAGCCACGCCTGTATTTGGGCATTTTCAGAACCTGTTTTCCAGCAGTGACTGGAAGGTAACCAGGGGATATGCTCTCTGGGACAGGAGTTGTGACGCAGGCTTTTATTCTTGGGTGCTGCACAGACCCACGGCACGAGCACTGGTTTTCACTCATTCTAGGATTTTCTCATAATGCCATCAGACATTTTATAGCTTGTTTTGCTAATCACATCACTTATCTCAGGACCAACACTCACTGCACTTTACTTTCTCTGGGGAGCTTTTGATTTGAGTATTTTTCTAACCACGTGACTTTGAGAAAGTGTTTGTCAGTGAAATGTTTTGATCTTTGAAAGAACATTAATGAATTAGTTTGAGATGCACATTTTTAAAACACAGGATATCCTCAAAGTACTAGCTGGTTTTTTTTTAAAGACTAAATTTTAACGAGTATACTTTGCAAAAGTCATCATAAATTAAAAGTAGCCCTGTGGTTAAATAGATTTGTATTTTATTAACTGAATTGTGTGCGCATGGTAAAGCAAAGGCAGTTGGTGGCAGTTGTACAAACCGTGGCAGTGCCTGACAGGTGAGTCAGGACTTGCTGAGTTTTCCGCTTCCGTTTCATGAGAGAAATGTAACAAATTCCTAAAACTGTTCTGTGCAGGATTCTGTGTGCTTCTCAGTCAGTGGATCGTACTGGAATACAGGGTAGCAAAACTAACACAGGTAGCAGCAGTTATGGTAACGGAGCAATTCCAGCCCCTCGCTCCCGGCTGGAGTCCTCCGGTTTCGACCCCGCTCAGCTCTGGGCTTTTCAGCACTTTGTGAGCAGGCAGAGCTCACCAGCTGGCCATGCTCCTGCTTTCCAAGGGGGTCTCCCTCGGGGTCCCTGCGTGTCCCCAGGGCGACACGAGCAGCACAGACACGGCAGCACAGGGCACTGCTCTGCACAGGTTGGGAGCAGCATCTGTCCTCGCATTCTTTTCCGCCTTTTTTTGTGGCTTCTTGTGCACCAGTGATGTCTGTGGTGAATCAACTGCCACTTGTCTGTCTGATAAATGGAAGTGGACTGAGAAACTCCTGAAATAGGGACAAAGGGAATGTGGTGGGCAGATCCCATCACAATGACACCGGAGCAGGAGAGAAAGATATCCATAACTCATCCTACAGATAATGATGCACTTTGAGATGTACTAAAATTCATAAAGAGACAGCAATTGGAATGTGAGTGTGTAGATGTGTAAAGGTGATGTTTGAGCCCAGTGGAGCCACATTGCTCCACAGCTTCTGAAGGGTGACTCCACTCCAGTGTTTGTTTTGCCAGCTGCTCTGAGGAGAACAGGAGGGAAACGAACACAGCAATGCAAACAGTAAATGAAAGTGCTTTTATCAGACTGGAGATGGAGATAACTCAAAAATGTCAATGGGAAGGAGAAAAAAAAGCAATAATCCTGGCAAAGTAAGGGGTGTTTGGTACACACCAGTTGTAACTGTGCAGTTGGGGTGAGCACTGAAGGCTGGAGTGAGGCAGAGCTGAGGATGATTTGCCACTTCTTGGCACCCGGGTCCTGTGTAAAGGCACCACCCACGCTACGGGTCAGTAGCTAAAGGTGTTTTGATTCAAGTGCAGACAGAAATGGATCAAACCCTGGTGCCAAGGGTTCAACGGCAATACGGTGCTGAGTCCCTGGTGCTCATGCTGGAGCAGGGGCAGGTTGTGAAGTATCTGCTGGGACTGTGCCCTACATGGAGCAGAGCCCTCATCCTCACTCCTGCCCTGTGCGGTGAAGGTGGCCATGGGGGGACAGGGACAATGGTGGTGGCCACAGGGACACTGGGCTCGTGTGGTGGCCACAGGGCGACAGGACGTGCTGCCGGCACGGGGTTGTGTGCTGGGGAGCTGGGGCAGCGCCCTGCCAGCAGTGGCAGCTGAAGTCACTTGTTGGAAAGTCTGTAAACTCCAGCTACAGCTGCACTTGTCAGGGGCTGTAAGGGAAGTGTAATCAGCCACAGAGATTAATTTGCATCTCAATTAGGAAAGAGTCAGGAGGAAGCATAGGGTCTGTTGCTGGAAGGTTGTGGAAGAAATCTCATCAGGCACAAAAGGCTCCCGACTCGGTGCTCCAGTGAGCGGAGGACAATATCCGAGTCCGGTTTCCATGGGGACCAGGACCGCAGAGCCGCGGGAGCATCTCGCTGCGCCACAGTCGCTTGGTCATGATGACACAAATTCCACTGTCCTACCCAAATACAGTTTTCTGTTGGAAATCTCTTTGAAAATGAAGAAGGTAACTATGGCAGACCACATCAGACTTTTTCTGATTTATTTTTTATGTTTATGTAGCTGTTTCTGTTTTAAGGAATTCGTTAGGGCAAGAGAAATATTAATTCAAAAATAATTAACTGTATTTAAACTTCAGTTTAAAGCCATTCTGGCTGCAGGTTCTTTGTGTCCATCAAATGGCACGTGATGGCACTGTGCGGGAGCCAGCCCAGGGTGGTGCAGGCACAGCTCAGTTGTCTTTGGAACAGTGAAAGCCCCCTGTGTCTGTAGCTGCTGCAATGCTGCCATGGATGAGTGTGCATCAGTGTATGTTCAAAATTCCCGTGTTATTCCTCCTTGGTGCCACGGAGCACTGAGGCTGAGCGGCTGCAGCCCCTGCTCATTGTGGCTCTTGCCATCCTTGAGTAACTGCTGAGCGTGAGGCAGTGTGTGCTCCAGCAGCCTCTCCAGGCTGCTTTGCTAGGCAGGAACTGTGATTTACAGAAATCAGGAGCAATAAGGTGACTTAAATTTTATAAGAACACGAAATAGTAATACTAAAATTGCTGTATGAAAAGGTAGATATCTCTGCAGGGTTTTGAGAGCATTCAAGCCTCCTTTTTATGTGCTGGGGAAAGGAAGGAACAACTACTCACAAACAAAAAATTATATATCAAAACTAAGTGAGGGTCTGTTCAGGATCCAGCAATGCTGAATATTTCACAAACTGGTTGGAGTGGTGCTGTAAGGCTGCATCTCCAAGCTCTCTTGCAGCTTGTATGGAATGAGCTGTGTGCTGGGCAAGGGCTTCGAACGCTTGTGTGATCTGGAGTGCATTGCCCTAAGCTGCAGAAGAACATGTCTCTGGGAGATGAGCTTGTCTGTACAGATAAATACTGGGGGGAGTTGGGGTTTGGATTGAAGTATAGTGGGTCTGATGGACAGCTGCTGTCTGAGCTGACAGTTTCTGAGCTCAGGAGCTGGTAAACCTTCAAATACGAAAATGCAACTAGTTTGGCAGGTGTCAGGCACTTTGGTTGGCCCATAATTTAATGCTTGTATCCAGAAAGACTTTGGGATTTGGGGATAGTGATGTCTGAGCAAAAAGCTCCCTTAGAATAATGCCCAGGGTGTTATTTCTATTATCTTACCACTCTGGGTTTTTTTTCCTCCACCAGTGCAGATAATTCTTGTACTCCCAGTCCTGCCTGATCTCAGTAACTGAATTTGAAGGGAAATAGGAAAAAATCCCAACCTGTCTGAAGTGTTACCTCAGCCTTGACCAGCTCTTTGTAAGCTGCCTCAGGGAGGGTGGAACATGTCCCATGTGCCAGCACCAGTGGGCTTCTTCTCTGCATTCTTTGGGGATTCCTGGTGGTCTTTGAACTGTTTCCTTTGCAATTAAAGCTACATATGTCTTCCTGTGAATGAGTAAATAGGGGGTTAGTTCCTGTTGGGGTTTATTAACACATTGAGTATAAAATTATTTCTGTAAACAATCCCACTTTTAGGATAAATTGCTTTGGTCTTATGGATAGAAAAGGGGTTTGATCTCATTCTGCCTGTTGATTTCTGCATGTTTTTTGTACTCTTCTCCAACACCTTGACTAGAGCACAGTGCTCCCCCCTCCAGGGGAGGAAGTAGTAGCTGATGGGGTAGGCATGGAGACCGGGCCGGCAGCAACAGCTCCTGCTGTTGAAACTGTCCACTTCAGGTGCTGTGCAGGTTTCCTGGCAATAAAATCCTCGCAGATCTCTGACATCAGCTGTGCCACTTCCGCCTTTTCAATTAATATAAACAGAATTATAGAGGGGCTGACCGAAAACCACCGTGGCAGTTTGTGGCCTGGTTTCTGGAGTTGTTCACATTACATGTTGTTCATTCAAAGAGAAAGCCTGGAGGTAAAAGTCTGAATTTCTTTTTCAGTTTCTCATGTTTAGAGCACTTTGCTGTGACATAACACATCTGTGTGTCCAGCACTGGAGCTGTCTGTGCACTGGAACAAGCACAAACGAGCACAGTGGGGATGAGAACACTTTACAGAATATCTGAGCACTGGATGTCACCATTTCCCTGCTCACAGTTTGCAATCTTGCTTGTGGGCCAGAGGAAAACATGGCCCTTACACTGGAGAAGTAATTTGACACATGAGTAACTTACCGTTTTTTCCACTGTAGTGACCGTGGTGTGCCTGCTGGCCTGTGCCAGCTAGCAGCTCAGTGGGCAAAGCCAAAACTCCATCTAAACATGGAACACAAAAAGATATCCATAACATTAATTCATTTCAGTGCATCCAGATACTGACATACTAATATGTAGTAGATGTGTTAATACCTGGAATTGAGAAGATTAAGCAAAGAACATCAGTTTCGAATTCTTAATTAAATCCTTTTCTTGGTTTAAGCCAATTTCTGATTAACCTCATATAGAGTGCCTGATCTGCTTACCTGCTTTATCTGGAAAAGAAAGGAGTTTGCTATGATGGACTTAATTGTGTGAATGGCTGTCAAATGTTCTGGAGCTGCATGTGGTGTCAGATACATTTTGCGTCCCTTTCAAAGTGTGTTTTGTGGCACTGGCCTTCAGAATTCTGCTGTGGGTACAAGGGGGTGTTTGCACCAGGAAAATGAGATGGAAACCCCGTTACTCCTTTTAGAGAGGGTTCACAATTTGTTCCCTTATTTCATCCCGAGAAGTTATGCCCTCCAGCTATATCGATGCTGCTAGAAATTGCTATGAAATTCTAAAGCACGTGTCACGGGAGCTGTGACAATTTATGTGACATGGCATCTGACAGTTTCTGCCGAGTGCTCGGCTCTGGCTCCCAGGAGTGTCTGTCCGTGGTCAGCCCTGTGCCACCGTGGCTGCGCAGAGCAGCAGGTCCCTCGGTGCCCGTGGGGAGGGTCCCGCTCCGGCCGGAGCCGAGGGAGGCCGAGGAGCGCGGCAGGGGCTGCGTGGGCAGTGCCGAGCTCCCGCCCGAGCCGATCGATGGCCGGGCTGCCTGTCTGCGCCGCCGCCTCCCTCCTCGCAGCGAGAACCTTCTCCAGGCAGCGATCGATGCCTCTAATCTGCTCCAGCCTGTAATAAGTCATGCGAGGCAAAGCTTTTAGGTGGCATTACATGGGATTGTGGAGGCGGCTCCTCAGCTCTCATTCACAGAGCTCTTCATGGACTCACAGAGAATCTACTGCATCCCGCCGGTGCATATCTAAAGAGTATAAAATGCTTCTGCAGGTCTGAGCTCCACATGCTGCTGTGGTGTGTGGGCACAATGGGATCAAATTTCTCTGTTTTCTATTTCGTGTCCATCCCTGTCCCTGCTCACGGTCCCTTGTTAGACACAGGGCTTGTTCCTGCACTGCTGGAGTGGCAGGAAGGCAGCAGGGGGAGGTTTGCATGTTAACAGTGCAGTTTATTTTCCTGCTCTAACATGAGGCCATCGCTATTCTTCCCCATGGCTGGAAGCTGTGAAAATCACAGAAGGTTGTTGAGAAAGTCCCAGGCTGATTTTGTTGCAGAGTTGTAGCCGGCACTGACTGCTGCCCCTCCTGACAGTGCGGTTTGGTTGGTGTAATCCTGCTCTGCCAAAGCGCTTCCCGACGGGCTGGGCTGGAAGGAGGCTCTGCCTCCCAGTTAGCTTGCGGGGCACACGGTGAGTCAGCGTGGGACAGGGCTTTGTTTGTCCACAGTAAGCATTCCTTTCATAGGGAGGTGTGAACTCAAGCTCCCCTCTCTTCAAGTGAGGTACACAGAGGTGCAAACACCTGTCCCTTGGTGCTTAATGATTTGTCTGGGGTTAGACAAAGAACCTCCAACTTGTGTTTCACGGGAGGCTCTTGTTCTTTGGTTCTTTGACAGAAGCAAAATTTGGGTTGCTACCAAGTACTTCTTTCTATCTTGTTGAGGTTTTTGGTGGTTTGCTGGTTATTTTTTTTTCACTTATACACCAGGAGAGTCAAAGGGGTTCATATTCTGTGTATTTTCAAAGTAAGTTTTGGTGATTTTGCTGTTCCACCCCCGTTAACTTTGAAGGGATTTTTCTTTCGGAAACCTGAGTCTGAACTCCCAGGACTTGCTGGGGTTACTTTTGTTTGTTTGTTCTGTCACGAGCAGGTCGATAAAAGCACTGAGTTGCGGTTTCCCTGCGCGGGCCGTGAGCGAGGCCGTGCTGTCGGAGCGCTGTGGCCGGCCCGAGGTGCCGGCTGTACCGGTGCTGCGGGGCCGGGGAGCGGCGGGGGCGCGGGCCGAGCCCTCGCAGGGCCGGGCGGGCCCCGGGGTCGCTCCCCTCGGCGCGGGGCTTTGTGCGGCCCGGCCGCCTCATTAGCATGCTGGCCGGGCGAGCCGTGCTCCGCTGGCTTACCAGCTGTTCCTGCTGCTCCCGACAATGTCCGGCGTGCCGGGATGGGCGCGCTCCTGCCCCGCCGCCGCGCGCAGACAGCCTTTCCACTGGGGATGCCCACGTGGCCGCCCGGCAGCAGCGGCACCGCGAGCGGAGCCGGCCCTCGCATGGCATATGGTGTCTGGATTCATACAAGATGCAAAACTATTCTGCCGCTAATGCACAATGACTCATAGCATTGCTAATTTTTCCAACAAAAGCCCACTTCCACACCCACACTTTTAACCCCTCAGGCTAAAAAGCCTCTTCTTTAGTTTCAAAGCCTTGGAAATGTAAGGAGGTGGCTTCTGGATCAATATCTGAAACCCTATATTTATTTAAAGCATATGCACGCTCTAACGCTTATTTTAAATTTCAGTAAAAACCAGTTTGCAAATCGCTGCCCTAACATGCAGTAATTTTTTTTGTTCCACAGTGGATTCATTGTCAAATGCTGGGAATTTTAAATTTTTTGATAATCAACGTATTAAAAAAATAGTCAGAAGTCGCCATAGATAGTGAAAAGTTGTTTTCATCTAAGAGAGAATCCAACATTGTAGCTGGTGAATCTTCAAGGATTATATTCCAGCGCAAGTTCCCAAGCCGCTTGGTGTAAGCAGCTTGTAATATTTGGGGGTCTTTGCTATTTACTGACTCTTTGGGGAGAATAATAATGTACTTTTCAACTAGAGGGAGCTACTGGTATCCCTAATACTGATTCTTAACCTTCCAGTCTAATTCCTTTGTGCAGAACGTACGGCGATCGTTTCGACGTTTTAATAAAATTAAGTTAAATTACCCTGAGTAATTTAGATTAAAAGGATGCGTCTTAATTCTTACAGTGTAATCATCAAATTAAACTGCAAAATTCAGGGAAAACTAAAGCACATCCTGGCTGCGTGGCACACGGGGGCTCGGCATGAATGTGGAATTATATAGGTCATGAAAAGGCTCGTTAGGAGGGAGTGAAAAGCCGCGGCTCGCGCACCGCTGTTCCGAGACAAAAAGCAGAAGGGAGGCAGGAGCACAGGGCAGGAGCGGGCGCGCGGCGGGATCTCCCGCTCCCTCCGGCGCAACAAAGGAACAAAGGGACCTGCGGGCGAGGATGGAGGTGGCCGAGCTCGGCGCTCGGGCTCCCCGGGAGCCACTTGTTACGGGTCCCCCGCGGGCAGTGCTGCAGCAGGTGAAGGCTCCTGCAGGGAGGGATTTAAGAAGGCCTGGCTTTGGAAGGTCTTTCCTAGGGGGTGGTTTGAGGGCTCCTGTGGGGATGGTGATTCCACACCGGCCTGCGGTGGAGTTCCCAGTGGGTCTGGTGGGATGCACCGTGTGCTCACCAGGGTGCTGACCTTGGAAACGGCGGTTTCCATCCAGCAAGGCCGTTCCTGTGTCCCCAGAACCAGGTGTTTGCCTCTCTGTGGTGGTGGGAAGGTGCAAGGGGTGCAGAGAGCAGATGCACACGTGGGCATTTCCATGGGCACATCCCCAGTGCTCCGGGACCGGCACTAGTACAAATGTGCAATCGCCAGTACAGGTTTCCACCACTGTCCAACTTCTCTTTTGAAAAAACCCTGACTTGAGTGTATGGTGTCTGTGAGCCACACGTGTTGCAATTGTGTGATCAAAAGTTAAGGAGTAGCTTTCTAAACAGGAAAAATGTTTTTAGATTTAGCTTTGAATTTTCTCAGTGACTTAGTTTCTCTCTTTTTGAAAAGGAGCAGCTGAACTGGGTGTTGGCCATGCTTTGAGGAGGTGACCCAGAACACCACCTGAGTCCCCTCCAGCCTGACACGTTCTGTGCAGCTGATGCTAAGAAAAGGAGGCCCAGTTTTTTTTGTACCTATTATATAAAACCTAGTTTGATGGGCAACACCATAACCTTACATCGTTCTTTAGAGAGGAAAGGCTTCCCCTCTGCCTGTGCTTGAAAAACTTTGAAAGCCATCCTGTTATTGGGGATATAAACATGATGACAGCATGAGAGAGGAACAGGTGAAAGCTACTTTTTGTAGCAGGTTTACTGGGTGGCATGTTGAATTTGTGTTTTTTCTTTCCTCAGCATCATAATTCTGTGTGTATTTCCCAGTACGATTAACTGCAGGGTTCTGGTGTATAAACAGGAGCAGATGGCTTTTAATGATTTCTTAAATCTAACGCTTAGTAACAATCTAGTGCGTGTACATTATTTTCTGTTTGACAAAATCCCAGGTAATTTGCTGAGTTTTAATACTTCTCTGAATTGGCCTGGCCCAGGTTTCTTTGAAAAACTGTAACTTCTGCTGAACATCTGGCTTTATGGCCCCTCTTTGGGCTCATCCACCTCGCTCATTTTCACCTGTGTGACAGGTGGATGATATAACACCTTGCTGACCTGCAGTTGGTTGGCTTCCTTAAATAAAACAGGCTTTCCCCTGCCCACCTTTCGGCTGGGCAGGGCAGTGTTGTTCAGGCAGCAGTTATTCAACTTAAATCTTAGTGATAGCTGTGTGACAAGCTCGGGGTTAGCTCAGCTTCTCAGTGCTGCGAAGTCTTGACACCAAAAATGTGTCATGAAAGTGAATTCATTACAACTTAAGCTCAAGCTCAGAGGCCCTTTGCTTTTCACGTGTTCCTGAAAGCTCTTACCTGAACTTGTGCTGTCCCTGTGACCCTGTGATTAGCTTTCTGGTATTGAAAGGGGACTTGTAAGGGCTGTGCCTGTCAGAGTGAGGCTGTTGAGGCCACACAAGTGTGGCTGTGTGGGGAGGGTGACAGGAGCACAGGGCTGTTACTGTGGGGAACGAGCCCTGAGGCTGATGCTCAGAGACTCCACATATGATAAGAGAACAGGGCCCTGTACTAGGAATTTCTGTCTCCACCTCAGCACCTTCCTCTGCCCGCTGCCAGCCTCCATTGCAGCTGGGAGATTAGGGGTCTGAAAGCACAGTTTCTCACAGGCAGCTCCAGTGGTAAGAAATAGAAGTGGCTGGGATTATTTTTTGTCCTCAATTTTTAAATAAAACACCATGTTATTGGAAGGTTTTGGAGTTGTAGGAGTAGCAGTTACACCCACACATACCAGTCTGAGTAACTGTGCTCTACACCCTGGGAGGGGTGACCCAGCCCCTGGGCTGTCTGGGGAACAGTGCAGCCCTCCTCGTTAACTGCCTGGGTTGTCAGGAGAGAGGGATTGTTCCAATCCAGAAGAACTGTTTTAACTCAGAAACCTTTTCTTTCTAGGCTTTCGCAGAGCCTGTTGGGTTTTGTGCTCCTGTGTTTTATGACTTGTTGCCATGATAATTCAGCTCATCTTACAGGTTTCTCTAATTGTGATTGATGTCTAATCATTCATTTTATTGAACCTCATTAAGGTCTGCGAACCTCTGTCCCAACTTACAGTAATTAGAGCCCAGATAGCCATTCCATCTGTTCCCAAGCACTGGTTAATTAATGAACTTTTAACGTGTTCTTTGCTTTGTAAAAGCCCTTGGTATTCTCAAGTTGCTGAAAGGATTTGCATGCCAGCATTTCCGTTTGTTTTAAATGCCACAGCAACGTGCAGTTTGGAATCCCAAAAGTCAACACACAAAGTCCTGGGATCTCAGAGAGCAAAGTGGAGAGATTTTACTTTCTGTTCCCACTTTGCACATCAGTTACAGTATCTGTAAAACTGGGGTTTGCAAACAAACGGCTCACATGGACTTCAGTGTTCTTTAGTGCCCTAAACAACAGGTTTGGATCTTCCCTTGTAGCACTAAAGAAAATATACAGAGACTGGTAAACAAAATGTTTCATTTTTCATGTTAGCACTCGCTAGAAAAAAAACCTGAGAAACATGATATCTGCAGACACACTTTCCCTCCCCTTGTATTTCATCCTTTTGTAACATTTTGAGCACCAGGCCTGAGGCAGCTTTGTTAGTTTTTTATAGTGTTCACTATAAGGAGATTTTAGGATGGAGTGGAGTCCTGGTGCTGCTGGAGATGTCAGAGAGACTATTGTAGTAATGGTCCAGAATTGGGAGAAAACAGCAGGGCCCAGAAAATAGCAGGTACTCAGTGCTTCTTTGCTTCACCTCTCGGTGTTCTGGCTGTGCAGTAACATGCTGAGTCAGTGATTTATGTACAGTGAATAAATCGTTGCATTTTTTAAAATGACAACCGATTTCTGTTCCCTGAGCAGACGGGAGAGGCAATATTTCCAGTGCTGGGAGTTTTAAGAAAAAGTCTTTTTGGTTTTTTTTTTGCTTTGCTGCATTTGTGATCTGCTGCTGTTTTTTCAGACAGCACAGTGGTGTAGGGCCGTGGCTGTGCTTTGCCTCATTTGGATTGATCTGTGTTTACCTTCAATATTCAGGACAAGAATTAAGTCATACTACTCAACTCCCTCAAAATCCCTTTCAGCATCCAAAGGCCGACCATCTGTCTGGTCCAGCCATTCTTTCCTCCCCCAGTAAGCATTTTAGCCAGTGCTTTGAGCGAGGCTGTATCCTGGAAAAGCAAAATATAAAGAGAAATAAAAGTCCTGTGCCTGGGGCTGTGTTTAGCAACACAACCCTCTAAACTGCAGGTGGTGTTTGCGAAATGAGTGTAGCGTGCCCCTGGTTTTGTGGTACCTTCAGCGTGCTGGGCTGTAGCAGGGTGAGTGTCCAAGGCACAGGCAAACTTCCCTATGGCAAGATTTCCAAAACAGCTATTTTTAATTCCTTTTCCAGTATTTCCATATGCCAACCCGTCCTCTCACCACTGATCCCACACTTCAAACAGTCCATTTGGAAAATCCGCATGTGCTCTACTGCTCCTTCTTGGGACCGAAGTGCTTTAACTTTCAGGTCACTGACATCTGCGAGAAAAATGGGATTTTTCTCAGTCTTCCTGGGAATAAACATGTTCTGTTGGGACCATGGTGGTTTGTGCACAGTGTCAGGTGTGTGAGGCTCAGCTGTGGTGCCTCCGCTTCTCCACTGCTGATGCTCTGCAAGTCCAAGCCTGGGATCTCTGAAGTTTTCTGAGATGTCGTTCCCCTGGCTGGGATTGAGTTATAACCAAAGGAATTGGACTTTTTTTTAGGAGCAGATCCATTCAGTGTGTGCATTTACTAAAAGCTTGTTTATAACATCATGCCATTCCGTTAAAGCTGATAGTTAGGGAGATGCAATTCTGTTTACATGAAGAAAACCGGGATGTCATTCCTGGGCAGTCCCTCTCCTGCTCTCCACAAGCATTTGGACTCAACAGTTTGACATGTTGTCAGCAGAAAAAACATGCAGACAATCCTGGAGAGATTTGAGCAGCAAACAGGGCCTTCTGGTGAAGGAATGAGTGGAGGGATCTCCTGCCCCTCTCCTTTGGTGGGACTGTGCTGTTGGCCTTGCTCTGGTTTTCTGGAGGTGCTTCTCCCTGCTGTGCTGAGCAGAGAGCTGTCCCCAGCTTCTCCAGGCTGATGGATGTGAGTCTTCCCCAGTGCCAGGAGATTTACAGGCAGAAATCTCTGCCTTTCTGCAGCAGAATGAGCACTTTAGAATAGTTGAATTTAGGGTAATAGATGCTGTATACATATTTTAGGAATATTTTCTTTTAATGCTCTAAGTGTGGGTCCCATTCCACCCTTAGTTAGCTAAATGGAAGTACTAATTAAGTGAATTACACTTAAGGCTGTTCTCCGATAGGTAACTGATTTTAAAGAATAGACATTTACATTAAGATTTTAATGTCACCTGTATTTTGTTTAATACTAACTTCTTTTTATTTTTAGATTAAAATATTTTTAGCAGTTTTTCTGTATGTTGCCTGTAAAATGTGTTTGATGTTATTTGGGTTAATTAGGAGAGATAAGAAGGATGTTGTTCTGTCAGTTTTTAAATATTATTGCATGTTAATCCATATTTTAAAAGTTCAAAGTCTGTGCTAGCTCCTGCTCCTCTGTTCTTGTTGCTGTTGGTACAGACCTCCTCGTATGGAGCATTCCCATTTGTGTGAAAAATAGAATTCAGCTCAGGCCATGCATAGATTGTCAGAAAGATTAAAGTGTGCATCGTGCTATTTTTCTTCTTTCAGAAAGGGGCCTTTGATGTGCTAATGTTCACTTTCTCTCTTTTCATTCCGAAGTGCTGGGCATTGTTTCGGGCTGCAGAACAGTATCTGCTTCAGAGAGGCAGATTCAAACAGCCAGGAGCCCAACCTTGCGCAAGGTAGCAGCGTGTGCAGTGCTATTAATGGCGTTATCTAGGGGAATGGAGAGCAGTGTGCCTGAGCAGGGAGCCCCCATGGCAGAGCCAGGGCAGTTACTGAAAAGAGATGTTGCAAAAAAGCCAAATATTTCATTCCAAATACCCCACTTGCACGTGCCGGTGTTCCTGCTGTTACACCGAGTCACACGTGGGTCCAAACCAGAACGCTTGGCGGTGCAAGAGGTGCTGTAGGCTCTGAAATCACTCCCAAAAACAAGGCTGTCATGTATTTCCAGTGTTAATTAGCAAGTGAAATTATTTGGATGGGCTCATCTTGTGTTGCAGCAGGCGTTTTCCAGCTAATGATAAAATTTTGCAGGCTGCTCACAGGACTGACTCAAGCTCACATAGCAGAGGCCTGATGTGGGTCATGACACAGTTTACAGCTGCTTGTACTTATGCCAAAGGCACATGTTCTCCTTTTGCTATTGACTGGGAAGAAACAGTTTCCTGAGTTCCTCGGGAAGGTAAATGTGGGAAGTGTCAGTGTGTAACTGGACAGGAGCGACTGCAGTGCTGGTTCTGTTCTGCAGAAGACAGAATAGTTGAAATTTTAAATTTGGGTGAAATTTGGCAGGTGATTTTTGAGAAAGTTAAATTTAGACTTAACCTGGAAGAAAACTTGAATACAGGAAAACCTGACAGCAGCCTGAAAACACAATGCCTCCCTGCTGTGTAGCTTCTTCCCGGGGTTGCTGTCCCTGCATGTTCTCCTTCTCTGCTTCCACCAGCTTTAATGCTTCATTAAAAATTCATCTTCTGCTCCCCCCCTTTCTCTTTGGGATCCCCATCATCTCCATGCGTATCTGAAATGACTCAGCAGTTAAAGATGTCAAAGAACTTCAGAAGTTTAGCTTAAAGCAGCAGTGTGAACAATAAGGAAAGGATGTGTTTCAGCAGGACCCGAGAACAAGGCGGCAGCTTCCCGGGTCTGTGCTCAGGGAGGGTCTGTGAGGCAGCTGTGCCACCTGGGCACCGGCCATGTGCCCTGAGCAGCCGGACCCCCAGGCCCCAGGGACTGAGCTCGTGGCACACACGCCTCGTTAGGGTCCCTTCTGTGATCTGTAGAGCCGGTGCTGCGAGGCACGTGCCGGGGAAGGGTCGGCCCGTGCGGTGATTTGTGGTCACTGTGACAAAGGAGCGTCTCTGTGCTGGCTGGAGAATGAGATGTGTCAGAAGGGCCTGGCAGGAAGCAGATGGAAAGGGCTGTGCAGAGCAGAGTGGCGCTGGGCTGTCGCTGGGGGCTCCCAGGCAGGTTTCTGATAGCCTTGGAGAAAGGGACTGGAGCGGCACAGTTGTCACCAGTTGCCATCCACTTCTCCTGCCTGCTCTGGCTCGCAGGGGTGGGTGGCTCTGCTGCATGATTTCCACCCCCATCACAGCTGTCTCTGCAGCAGCACCGCCTCACTCGTTTGCCTTCTCCAGTCAGATTAATTGTCCGTTTGAACGAGGTGATCTCCTGGCGGTGGAGGCGTGTGCTCCATAACCCGCACACCTGGGTGATGGGCAGCAGTGCAGAGCCTTTGCTGTGCCCCCTGGCTGGCACAGCAGAACTGCTCCCTGGCACTCTTCACCAGTGTATCCGTGTGACCCCAATCCTCTGAGCACACCTGGGGGTCTCGCCACAGGCACAGGTCATTGCACCTCCTGCCCCGTGACGTGCAGCTTGCAGGGCCCAGCCCCAGCCTGTCTCTGCTCCTGCAGAGCACTTCAGTGGCTTTTAACCTGCAAACACAGACCAAATGTCCTGAGCTGGAAAGGACTCCAGTAGCACCTCACCTGTTCTTTGGAATCACCTTAGTGGTTTGTCAAAGCCCTTCACATTATTTCTATGACATTTCTTCCTATGGGCAGGAGTTTTCCTTTTGTGCTATCTTGGGGCATTTTCAGCACTTCTGGTCCCGTTCCCTGCATTATTACCTGTATGCAATAGCCTGGTATGTGATTGGGTTTCATTCTCACTCCTTTTTAAGCTGGCTTGAACCTGGCTGGTCCTGGGTGTTAGAGCTGGCTGTCAGCTCAAGGGTGCAGCCAGCTGAGCATCCTCCCTCATGCTCTCTCCATCTCCACCATCATTTCTCCTGTGCTCAGATTTAGAACTCGATTGTTTAATAGTGTATCGTACAGCTCAGGCAGGAACTCCCCTTTTGCCTTATAATTAAATGTGGTGATAAGACTCCATGGCCACCTTGAGTTACTTGAAGCCTATGGGGAAATATTTTCAGAAACAGCAGAACATTTAGAACGGTACTGGAATCATTGCATTAATTTGCCTTTTTGTGAAGGAGTCACATTTTTAGTTTTGCCCCCCCCCCAGTTGATAAGTTAAAAAAAACAGATTTCATAAACATGCACCAGAATTTTAATTTACTCCTTTGGGGAAACAGGGCACCATCACATCATGGGCACTGGCTGAGCTGTGCCAGGAAAATGGAATCTGGTTCCCCTACTGGGAGGTCACTTCCAGGGAAAAAAAATGTTATTTTAAATGCTGACTTAATCATCTGCTGCTGGGGCTCAGACCGTCCCGGCGCGGCCGCGTCCCGGCCGGTGGGTGTGCCGCTGTACCTGTGCAGGCTGCCCGCTGCACAGAGCATTCTCATTTAATGGATTTTAAGCAACATTATTCAGAGATCAACAAAAGGCATTCTGTGTTATATGAATAAAAGATTTCCCCTGGATCCTTGTTAACCCTACAATGCCGAGCCAGTGTAATTGAAGCGCAGCCACCTGGCAGGGAGCTCCCGTCAGCTGCCGGCAGGGCCGGGCGAGCAGTGCCAGGTGTTGTTGTGCTGTGCTGTGCCGGCTCATGGGCACCCAGGCAGGGACAGCACCGGGAATCCAGCAGGGCACAGGTAGGGCATGGAAAGGGGCGGTGGAAATGGAGCCCCCGCCAAGCTCCCGCTGCCTCCGGGGCTCAGTCAGACCTGGGGAGCTCTTAGTCCATGTGTGGTGTCTGTCACCCAGAGCCCCATGCTGAGTCCCTGCTTTGGAATATTCTCAGCGGTTACAAATATGTCAGATAAAAATTTTAAAACACCCTCCTCTTTATTTTGATTTTAATTTAAAGCTGGGACTTCCCTGCTGATATCTTGCTGGGCTTTTTCTGATTTGTTCTTCCTAGCCTGTCTTGCTACAGCAACAAGTACATTTAGTGTTAAGCATCTTGCAAATGGTGTCGTTCATAATGGATGTGATAATAAGCCCCAGTTACCTGTCCTTGATTGTAATAAATGTAAATTACCAAGTATAATAGACCTGAAACTGAGCCATTTAGTGTTAGACCCAGAAATAATGAAAATATCTGTCATAAACAAGAAGGGGCAAAATTATTTCATGTAATTATATTTTGTTCTGCTTGTAGCTGCCAGATCATCGTACTCTTATCAAACTGACAGGGAAGGTTTGATAACATTTAGTAGGTGAAAAAATATGATTTTTCTGTTAACTAGAGAGTGAGAGTTTGAAGAAGTCCATCGGTTATACCCAAAGCACAGAGGTGCCCCTTTCTGAGGTGTCACTGGCTGTGCTTGGGTTAGAGCTAAATGAATTGAGCTCTTTTTTGGGGGAACAAATCCATTCAGCATGTTCATTTATATTCCATATAATTCCGGGAATTTCTGTGTCCATGTGCAGTTCCATGCGGCCAGTCAATATTTGTAAACACTTAAAACTGCTTCAGAGATTATAAACTTTGTAAAAATTGTAGTTTCAGAACAATTAAGCTTTCCAGGGATTTACATTTGGAAAACATTTAATTTTGAAGACCTGGAAGCATCATTGTTGAATATCAAGAAATGCAAACCTCTTTGTGTGAGCAATACACGAGTGTGATGTTCTGTAAGTGGTGGAGGAGAGCATTTCTTACCTCCCACAGTTCTTTTACTCCTTCCTCTAACAGTGTGTGTAAGTCAGTTCAGCAGACACCTTGCTGCTCGTTGTGGGCAGAGATCGATTCAAAACTAACCAAATTACAATTTTTCTTTGATTTTATTTAAAATCAGGAAAGGCAGTTCCTTTTGTCTGTGTTTGTGTGGATGACAACAGTCTCCTGACTCCTCCTTGGCATCTGTGCCCCACTTAAACAGCACTTGTAGCATCGTGCTCAGAAACTGAGAGCAGGGGCTTTTCCCAGCGTGTCTGTAGTGACCAAAATGTGAGCTGGTTTGTGAGTCTGCAGCTGCCAGCCCGTCCTCCCCACCCCGAAAGTCCTGGGTGCAGATGTGCTCCTAAGGGTGACTCTGCCCTGTTCAGCACAGATTTTTGAGGCAACGTTGTCATGACCCGTTCTGTCGTTCTCCATTGAATTCTGAATTATGAATATGTCGTGACCTTTCCCTGCCTCTGGGTGTTTAATTTTCGAAGCTGGGAATTACATAGGCTGGCACCTTCAGTTTCTGAAAGGTTTGGAGTATGCCATTATCCTGGGAGATTCCCAGCTGAGCATCCGCCTGGATGCTGCTGTGCTGGAGCTTGCCCTGTTCCTGGTCTCAAGGTGTCCTGTGTAGCACTGGGCTGAGGAGCAGAGCTCGGGTGGCATGGGAATTTTTTTGGTGACAGTTGTGACTTTAGGGGAATGTCCGTGTGTTGGGGAAATGGGTTGGCGATAAGTGTAGGAACGTTGAGAAGGGTACTGAGAAGGGTAAACACATGCTGCAAAAGTGAGTGAGTTAACAAGGGTTCAGCCACTCAATCTCTCTTTTCTCTGAAGAATGAGAATTGCAAGCAGGCCTGGCTGTTTCTCCACAGAGTTTTTGGGAGGCTGTCAGTGCAGCACAGCATCTCTCTCCATGAAAGGCCCCTGTGCAGTGCCTTGGGAGTAACTGTGCTGGGGAGGGGCATCGATTCTCAGTCCTGCACCCGGCTCTGTATTCACTGGTCTTCACTGCTGCTAGTGCAGGGTCCAGGTTTTCAAAACTTTTCCAGGTATGCCTGGTAAAGGCTGTCAGTAATTTCACTCTCCCTCCCGAAGGGTGCTGAGGGTGACATTTAATGATGCTGAAAATCCCTCTGCTGCTGCTCACAAACAGAAACTTGCTAGAATACAGTTTTGATGGAAAAATGCTCAAGCTTTCAAAAGAAGCCCCTTCCTTGTAACACACAGGCTGGAACAAAAGAGAATAAAAGTAAAATTGCTGGTATGTGTTAACGACAGTAACCCAAGGATAGTACATTATC
The DNA here is from genome assembly GCF_001604755.1 of Lepidothrix coronata. Lineage (NCBI taxonomy): Eukaryota > Metazoa > Chordata > Aves > Passeriformes > Pipridae > Lepidothrix > Lepidothrix coronata. The sequence goes on along the minus strand of NW_016690484.1, from coordinate 351,844 downwards.
CCTGGGTGTACAAGCAGCCTATTTCAAGGAACTGGCAGGCATAAGGAAATGACAAATAATTGAACCTTGCTACCTTTGCCCTTTTTCTAAGATGTCCAGAAGTAACAACTCATTAGTGGAATTACTGGAATAGGTGCATTTTGTGAGTGTTTGAATAAAATTAAGACTGGGACAAAGCGAGGGAAGCATTGCTCGGTAACACATGACCTTTCCTACAGTTATTTATCCCCTGATGCTCACCCCGTTTGTGAACAAGGCGGATAATTGCAGAACACGAGCTCAGCAGCTGTACAGACACTGATAACACGGGACAGCACGGTGCTGGAATGATCCCTGCAAATGGGACCCAGGGATTTGTCTCTCCTGTGAGCCCTGCACAGCCAGGGCCCTGCAGGACAGCAGCTCCCTTTCACAGGCAAAGGCAGGATGTGCCCAGGCTCTGCTCCTGATGAGGGTCTTGGGAAGGGCCATCCCTGCCTGCAGCACATCTTCTCAATCCTCTGCTCTCTGCGCCTCTCCCACCCGTCTTCAGTTTTTCTGTCTCCAGGTTATTTCCCTGGGTGAAAAAGTACTTTGCTGGAGGAGACAGAGGGAGGATAACTCACCCCAGTGCCCTCAGAACAGAGGACCTCCTCCTCAGTATCTCTCTGTATCTCATCTCTCTGCTGTGGGGCACTGGGAAGGTGACTTTCAATTAGACCTGGGCAACTCCTGTCCTTTTATCTCAAGACTGAGTAGGGAACTGCATGGATACTTCTAGAGGAAACATATATGGGGGGAATCATGCCCTGCTGATTTGCTGGCCAAAAGATTGTGCCACTGATGGCACAACAGCTCTTGCGGTGCAGAACTGTTTCGGAAGTAGCTTCTCAATGGTGTTAGATCTTTATGTGCCCCGTGGAGTTAGTAGTCAGGGCTCCTGCTGCTCTAACTGGTAACAGGCTATTATGTCATCATGGTAATCAGTTGAAATATTTTCATCAAAGCCTTATCAGTGCAGTGATAAGCACGGGGTGCAGTGGCTGATTGGACCTTGGATGGGCAGAGTTGTGCCATGCAAAACGTACAGTGCCATGTTTTAGGCACAGCTGTGTGTGGCTGTTTGTCACCACTGCAGTGCACGAGGAACACGCTGAACAAGAACAAAGTTAATAAAGGGCAGGAGGGGCAGTTCCAGCTTTTTTATTCTCTGTACAAACAGGACTGCCTGGGAGGAGAGCATGGCAGGTACTCAGTGGTACAGTAAGGAAGCTCCGGGCAGGGCTGAGCCCGAGTGCCATTAGGGTCCAGAGCTGTGTGGGAGCAGGGAGGTGACGCTGTCCCCTCGCCCCTGCTGCGGAACGGTTGCTCTGTAACGGTACGTGTGTCTGCTCCCGGGGGCTTCCCGCCAGCAGGAGCGCGAGGAAATTAAGATGAAAGCTTGTTTTCTGCCTTATTCATAATAAATGCAAAACTCTCCCCTGAAGCACTTGGCATGACTAATGTGCCACATATTCTTGATATCCCAGAGCGGCAGGCGAGTGCTTCTGCCAGACGGGTGCTCGCAGCACACCTTGGGCCACGTGCTGCCGAACGGCGTGCGTCGGGAGCCAAGAGCCGGCGCCGGTGCGGGGCTCCACACAGACAGCGTGAGCTGGAGCCTTTTGCCTCAGGGCACCTTCAGCATGGCTTTGCTCTTACACTGCTTGATTTCCACAGAGATGCTTTGAAACCGTGTGAAACGTGTTTCTGTTGTTGTTGTGTCGCACTTTCCTCTTTAAAACAATTAATGGCAACCGTCTGCGAGGGGACCAGCGCGCTGCGCCATGTGCTTTGTGGGATCTGCAGCCCATCTCCATCAGTCAGCACTGAGGTTCTTTTGTAATGCTGTGCAGAGACCCAGGCCCTGCTGCGGGGAGGGAGGTGGCAGAGCTCCAGGCACGGTGCTGTGGCACAAACGAGGAACCCGTACCTGTCGTTTTCAGGGAGAGCTGTGTCTCTTGCACACCAGAGTGTCCTGGGCTCCAGCCATCCCCCTCAAGCCCCCCAGCACAGAGGGCTGCCTGTCTGTGTGATTCTGCTTGGAGAGATGGCAGAACAGCAGAAAATTATGCCATGGAGAGGATCATCTGCCTGTTTTGGATAAGGAGGAGGAACAGCAGCCCTGGCACAGGCCGTCCCTGCTCCGCTGAGGGAGCGCGTGGAGCCCTGGCTCCGCCGGCTGCAGCACGGACAGATGGCCGTGGCGGGGGCTGCAGAGGGGGCCCGGAGCCCACAGACCCGCCGGTGGCACAGCCTCGGCTCACGCGTGTCTCACGTGTTACACGGGCCCTTTTAAGATATGCATCACTGCAAAGTTTGCATCTCAGATGCCTCGGTTTATAAAAAGCACATAAGTCTGCGGTTGCTGACAGGTAAAATTTAATTGCACCTGTTCAATGAAGGATATATGTTACTAAAATTCCCCCAAAAGTTCTCAGTGAAATTCATGCGGCAGTGACGGTCACTAGACCGTAAACGATGGTGAGCCCAATCAAGCAGATTGAGTTTCGCACTGAAGTTGCCTAGCACCACATTTTAAAAGCACAGTAACTCCATCCTGTGCAGAGCTGGGGAGGACAATTAGGTGCAGAAAGGTCATCTGCCAACACATCTCTGTTAACCTCAGTTTTATGGTCCTGGCTTTATTCTGCTTTGGTAAGTCCCAAACATTTATGTTCTCGTTTGTTTTCCGCACTGCTGTCACAGTGTCAGCAGCAAACCCCTTTTTGTGGAACCATCTTTGGTCCCTGTGATACAAGTCAGGAGGAAACTGAAATAGGTGTTTCTTGCATTGAACAGTAAGTTCAAAGATTTTCTGCAAGTCTCTCTAGTTGGATGGAAGAAGGATTTGGCACGTGGACATGTAGACAGCCTTGATGTCTGATGGGCTGGAAAGAGCTGTCTACCTCTATACTTTCAGCTTCTCCACTGGCCAGATGCCCTGAAAGCCCTTCTCCGGGTGGGATGCACATCACAGATGGGAGTTGCAGTAGGTCCATGCCAGCAGTCCGCATTAACAGCCTCAGCAGTCCCTCAGGAGCCGGAGGAACAGGCGTTGGAGCGTGTGCTCTCCGTGCACCCCAACGAGTGGGTGCCAGTCCTGGGACTGGTGCCCTGTGGTGTTGGCACGAACCACGGGCCGTGGAGAGCAGCCAGTCAGTTCTCCCCTTGCCTGTCCACAAGCCCACAAACACTTTTGTCTTTTATTTCTGCATCAGCAGAATGCACCGTTGTTTCTATATGTTGGTGAGAGTATATGAATGCTACCAAAATGTTTTTATTTTCAAATAAGATGAAAATGGAGAAGGACTTGCTGGCCATTGCCATCGGCAGGGATGGGGCCCTGAGAGTTTTGCTTGAGGCCAGCACAGAGTTATGGTTCATAAGTAAAAGTTCTACATTTTCAGGATCTGCTATTGACAAATAATCACTTTCTCTATTCCCTGTTTGTAAACAGGCAGTTAGTTGTGGTTTAATGTCCTGTGTGTGCAGAGAAGGAAACGTTGGCCAAATCCTGACCCTAGGATGGTTCAGATCACCCGCAGGACCCAGATGGCAAGGACTTTGAAGGGTTTTCAAAGTCTTTATGATTTAAACCGTGTGTCTGAAACTGGCTCTGTGCTGTAGAGGTTTAATATGTAGGGGTGATGCTGGTAGGTGAGAGCCTAGTGCTGGCTGGTACCTGCCTCTCCAGTGAATTTACAAATTTCTGCCTTTTGCCTCCTTTTGCATTCTCCATCTGGAAGGTCCTGTGTGTTTCACCACAGAACTTTGCAGGTCATCCTGCTACTGCAATGAGGTGTTGTGGTTTATTGAAAATAGGTAATGTTCACATTTTAATGTGTTGGAGTTTTTTTCCAAACAGCCTTCATTGTGTAGTTGAAATGTTAAAATAATTGATATACTGATAAAATACTTCTAAAAGCTCATAATATTCAAATGCTGAGATTTCATTGCTGTATTCAAATAGGAGGTAAATTCCTGCTCTCCACAGTTTTATATATGTTCATGATCAATAAGTCACACCTTGTCATAGCTCTCAATGTTATTATTTCATATGAAATGAAAAAACCTTGTTTGTGCCTGTTTTAAACATTTTGCCCTGGAGTTTCGCCTTGGCAGAAGCAAAATGTAAAATAATGCAGCCGTGGAGGGGTGGGGTCAAATTGCCGTACATATTAAAAAAGGAGCTTTTGATCAGCTCCTTCAAGGGGCTGGTATGACTCCATTTATCTGAAGATCTCAGGGGACGCTCCAAACCTCCAGATAACTGGGGGCTTAGTTAATCAGGGCTGCCAGCTGTCCAGCTTTTCGCCAGGGTAGGGTTCAAGATCACAGCCCATCCTCTGCAGCCCCACCGGCGGATTTGTGTCCCTGCAGCCCTCGAGCCCTGAGGCTTCTCTAGGAAAGCTGCACTTGGGCCTCCCTCATGGTCCTGCTCAGCCCAGAGCACTGCCCTGAGCTGGGATGGGGGTTTGCAGGTCTGTGGGTTGCATTTTTAAACCAGCAGTTTGTGTGGCACTCCATCTAAACACAGCTTAGTGTTCAGGGCACCTGCCCAAAGCTCGCAGGAGCCCGGGACACAAAGTCCAGGTTAGGAAGAGTCAGTTGTAAGGTGTGTAAGTCAGGGACGTTTCGGGGCCAGCTCATAGGCTGGAGGCACAGCACGTTTATGTGGTGCAGCTCTGACAGAAGTATGGTTCCAGGGATTATTGGGATGGACACGTTCCTGCAGAGGGACAAACAGGAAACTTCTTGAGGCTTTTTTTAACAGGATGGAGGTGTTTTTCAGAGGGTTCTTTACAGGTTGTTCATGTAAATTCTTCAGTAAAATTTTAGTTGGCTTTTTATTTTAGTGAATCCCAGCTTTTCTCCCCAGTGTGTGAATGTACTGAAACAGAGATGGCAGGGAGTTTAGTTTCATTTTCCTGCAGTCACTCAATTCTTTTTTGATTAAGCTGTAAGTAAAAATGAGCACGGGCATCCTGCTCACTGCCCACATGGTGGGAGCTGCCGTGTTGCCTCCTGCTCCAGGGAGCCGGGCAGGGACACAGGGAGCGCAGAGCCGAGGCAGGGCTGGGGAGTGGAGCTAGTGTGTGCAGCACCCGGCCTCCCCAGGACCCCCTGCTTTTGGCTTTTTAATCTACAAGGGGGGCGCTGAATTGGGATCCTCCTCACGCGCCTCCAGAGCCGCTGTGGATCTGCAGGGCTCTCCGGACCTTGGCATCAGCATGGCACACAGTGTGTTGTTCCTCAGCTGCCTCTCCTGGAGCTGCCCAGCTGTTTGGCCCAGGGGTTTTTCCCAGTCTTTTGTGTGGCGAGGGGCACCGTCCAGCTCATCAATAGGCATTTTCAGGGTGCAGAGCAAACCCGGTCGGCGTGTCCTCGCTGTGTTTTTCCGTGTAGCACTTACCGAGGCGGCGCAGCCTGCGGCGTGCCCGCGGTGGCCGCGTGTGCTGATGTGTGCGATGTGCGCGGCCGTTCATTACCCAGCAGGGCATTATCAGGCAGAGCATGAAAAGCCTTTGCCGTCCCCCCGCCTGGTTTGCAGCGGCCCACGCGCAGCCCCGGCCGTGAATCGAGAGCTGCCGGCCGGCCCGCAGGCTCAGGTGGTCGTCAGCCCCCGGTGTCGCCGAGCCCTTTCAGCAATTTGTCACGCCTGGGTCTGCTCCCGCTGCGCCAGCACGTGCCAGCTCCGTGTCGGAGGGGCTGTGGGCCAGACGGCCGCGCAGCCCCCGCGTCCCGCTGTTCCCGGCCGGCGCTCGCCCGGCCCGCTCCGCACCGCCCTGGCAACAGCCGAGCGCCGAGGAATCAGCATCTCCATAATGAGAAGTGAATGGCATCCGTCAGTCCCTTTAGAATAGGGCCCAGGCGTGTGCCTCCTCTCCGAGGAAGTTTGGCAGCCTATTCATTAACAAGAGTCATCAGGAGTTCAGCCCATAATGGGGAGGCAGCCCCGCACGCCGCGGGCTGGCGCTGGCGCTGTCAGGAATGTGTTCTCCCGGGCTTCGGGGAAGGGAGGAAAACTGAGCAAATAACGCTGTCAGCAGGTGCAAACGCTGAAATGCTGGCTATTGATTTTCTTTCTCCAGGCTTCCACGGGAAGTTTGTAAGAAGATTTATCACATATCAATCGTCCTCTGCAAGCGTTAAAAGCAAAATTCTTCTTTTCTTTCTCTTTCTTTTGTTGCCACCACGCCTGCAGGAACTCGCATGCAATGAAGACGTGCTTTGCTTATTCCCCTCAAGGTCAACACTAGACCATCGTCTCCTGGCTCTAAGCACTGCTTTACTCTGATTTTTTTTTTTTAATACTGTTTCAGAGTGGTTTTGTTAATGTACTGCAAGTTACAAATGGCACTTCAATATTAATTAGTAATGCTTTTCAATTCTAAATACCCTCACCTGCATTCTGTTGTCACTGGTGTTATTCTCCTGCTCCTAATTTCTAAATTCAGCTTGGCCTTTGCTCCCACTGAACAGCCTTGCGGAGCTTGAGTGCATTTCCCCGTAACAGAAGCACAATGAGGCACTGAAAACTTTTGTTTTCACTGAGGAAACGGAGAATGAGATGTCATCCTGGCTCCTGCGAGCCCTAATTCATAAAGTCATACGTGAGGCTCTCCAGCCCATTGTAGATTTGTCCCAAGCGTTATCCTGTTATTGGAAGTGTATGATTCACCTTCTGAGCAGACAGAAGCTGCACACAAAAGGGGAAGATTTGCTTTCTCCGCTGTGAAAGGCTGCCGCAAGCAGGGGTCCTATTAAGACAGCTGGAAAGTTGCTTCAGCTTGTTACGCTTGTAAGTTTTATTGGTGACTGGTTTTTGATTACACATTTGAATGCTGTGTGTTCCAGGTTGCCGAGTTTTAATTAAAAGGCAATAGTCTCCATGTTAGCTCGCTTTGTTGTCTGCATTATGCAGGCCATAATGCATGCAAGTTGTGGGCTGGGTTTGTCCAGTGTCCATCGTTTCTTTGGGATACATAGGGTTGCACCTTCCAGCACCTGCCCTAAATACAACTGTCATGCTTTCAGAATTGTGTTTATTGTGGTTAATTTCTTTTGAGAAGTCCAGTGATCAAATGAATGTGGGGAGGTTGATCCCCTCTGTCCCATAGCTTGTTTCTCCAATCTAGTCACTTTTCTAGTCACTGGAACAGGAATATTGTGTGCCAGGGCTTCCCATAGTGCCACAGCCCGTCTGTGACGGTGGGTTCTGGTTTGGAAAGCTGCGGTCTGGGGGTTTGCTCCTGCCCTTGGCAGCTCCTGAGTCGCTGTTTGTGAGTCATGAAGCTCAGAGGTGTTACCCTGAATTTCCAGCCCTGAAGGGTGTCCTCTCCTCTCTGCTCCTGTTCAGAACTGCTGGGCAGTTCTGGTCCCCCCGTTCCCTACCCATTGCAGCCTGGTCAGCGTGGATGTGGGGCTGAGGGGCTGGTGCTCAGGGACGCCGTGGGACAGCCTTCAGCTCTGCACACACGTTTCCTTAACAGGGCCACCGCAGCTACGAGGAGAGAGCTCTGTACCTCGAAGCCATCATCCAGAACCACAAAGAGGTGATGACGTTTGAGGATTTTGCCGCTCAGGTCTTTTCTCCCTCTCCCAGCTACTCCCTCGGTGGAACTGGTGAGTCTCTGCACGTTATTCTTCTCTGTAGCCCCAAGAAGCACTTGAGCAGCAGATGTACACCTGTTTTTTGTAGATAAATGCTTGCAAATTTAAGAAGACCATTCTTCCCCTGAATCAACTAATGAATATCAAAAGGAATGATGACATTCATTTTAATTTGTTTTGCATCAGAGCTATTCAGTCTGCTCCTTTCTTCAGCTATCCTGTTAACCCCCGACTCCGGCGAGGTTAATGAACTTTCTTGCAGTGATGGGCTCCAGCTCATTCAGGACTCCGGGTTCTTGCTGAGCTGGGAATATGTTGTTCAAAAGCGAGGCCTGAATTGGGGCTCACTTATCAAAAATAGTTCCTCGCAGGGGAAGCTGCTGCTAATGCTAAATGGGGATTATGCTGCTGAGCTACCAGGGTCAGGGATTAATGCACAAGAAACGCAGGAACGGGGTGCTGTTAGGGAATCACAGCGGCGGGTGGGATGCGGGCGCGTCCCTTCAATGCAGGCTGCCCTCCAGCACCTGGCCTGGAGCCTCTTTGGGGGCTTTAATGGATGTGTGGATATATGTGTGTGTGTGGGGGGGTGTATACACACACATCAGTGCTCATCATTCATCAGCCCTCCTGAGAGGTGACAACGCAGTGCCAAACTCCGGGGGGCATTTATTCCTCGTGTGCCCTGTGGAGATTCAGGTTAGTGTGTGGTCAGTGAGGTACGAATCGCTGCCTGGCTGGTTCTGTTGAGTTTAAGTGAACCTCTTCTGAAAGGGATCTTTTGCTCTGAAATGCAGATTTCTAGTGCCCTCAAGATGTGTTTTTTCCAGCCTCCAGAAAGTATCTCGTCACCGTGTGCTGGACTCTCTAACAAAGATTCCTTAATCCATTGTTGACACTCATAGGGTGACACAGGCACTTTCTAATCATTCCCTGCTTCTCTTTTGGATTGCTGAATAGATTATTTCCAACTTGTACAAACGTTGCGGGACATCTGCTCTATTTCTCTTTAGCCCGACTTGTTAGCAGATATCTTCCATCTAAACTGAAACATTGAAGGAAGAAATTAAATTTGCTAGAATAAATCACTTAGGAATAAAACCAGCCGTGCAGCATTGTCTAGCGTTCCTGGCTCCGGTCCTGGCGCGCTCGGAGCTTTGTGAGGAGATAAGAGGGCTGTGCGGGCCGGGCAGTGGTGGCCAGGAGCAGCAGGCAGAAGGCTTTGGAGATAAGCGCTGGCAGGAGGGGAGGGAGCCGGGGCCATTTACATAATCGCGCCTCTGCGTCCTGGAGAGGCGTCAGGGAACACGGGATGGATCTATTGATCTCTGCTGAACTGGAATACTAAACAACGCTAGGAAAGCTTATAACTTAAAGCTTTGATTAATGTTTCCTACATTAAAAAGTAGAACAGCTGTGCATTAAATTCTTTTATACACTCTGCCAAAAGTCTGAGACAAAAAAATGGCCCGTTTCAATAGGAGCGCAGCGCGTGCCCAGGGTTGGTTGTTAGCACTTGAATCGTTTATCTGTTGACATATCAGCAAATAGAAACGTAGATATATTGATCTATTTTAAATGTTTTGCTCTGTGCATAATTGTGTCTCATTTTCATGTTTTTTAGAGCACGCAGTGCTCTGGTTGTGTACAAATGTGGTCTGACGGGGCAGATCCCTCGGCAGTGCCACTCTCTGAAGGCTGGGATATGCTGTGTGTGCCAGACCTGGTTAAAGTGTTTCCCAGTAGCTGAGGTTTTCAGAACACTGTTAAATCATGAGTAGCCTGAATGTGGTTTTATAATTTCATTATTTTAATTGCTTTTAATTGTAAAACCTGCCCCAGTCAGGTCCCAGTTTTTGGACTTCTGAACCTCGGAATTAATTTCTCGCTCATGAACTGGAGGCTGGCCATGACTTCTGGTGTCAGAATCTCTGCTTCAGAAAGTCTCCTCAGGTTACCTACTGATTCACCTGCATATTTAGTCAGTGATGAGCAAGGGCAGTGTCAGCCATGGCCATCGGGATGTGTTTTCCATCAGATGCTCCCTGGCAGTTGGAAGGGAGGCTGGATGCAGCCCTGGCAGCTCGGGAGCTGTTTCCCAGCATGCAGCCTGTGCCACAGGCAGGCAGTCCTGCTCCAGGCATAGACCCCCCTGTCTAACACCTGCAGGAATCACCTGTGTGCTGCTTAGGAACACAGATGGCATTTTTCTCCATGTAAAAAGGGAATTTCTATTCTGAAATCAGGGAGCAATAAATGAAAAAAAAAATTTCCCTGAGAAGGTAGTCAGGCACTGGCACAGGCTGCCCAGGAAGGTGCTGGAGTCACTGCCTCTAAAGGTGTTCAGAAGGTGTCTGAATGTGGCACTTGGGAACGTGGTTTAGGGGTGATGATGGTGGTGCTGGGTTGGTAGCTGGATTTGATGATCTTGAAGATCTCTCCCAGCCTTGATGATTCCGTGGGATTCATGGAGCTGGCACAGGTGACAAGCCAGCTGGTGCTGCTAACCCTGCCGAGCGTAAACTCCTCAGGTAAATTTAAGATTAATTCTCATCTGATCTGATTCTTAATGCCACTCAAGTGTGGTCCTGTCAGTGCTGCGAATACACGTGTGCAGCAGAAAGGTCAAGGAGTAAGTGTGCTTTTTATTAAAATGAAGCTTGTTCTCAGTAGTCATAAGAAGAAATCAGGGCCATTAAATGAATTGAACACGTAGCTCTCGCTGACACACATCACTGGGGTGTTGCTAACCATGATCTAATGATTTGAACTGCATGTTTTTGCATTTTCTGATGCTGCCCCAGGGGATGCATCCCCCAGACTCAGGTTGGATGTGGGTTTCCTGCCCTGGATTAGTCTCCCTGTCACCAGCAGTCTTGCAGGTGCTGCATTTTCTGCAGGAAAATCATCCAGTTGATCTCTTTTGCTGTTTCCAGGTGCGGAGCCTTAAACTCCCTGTGCGGCTCACAGATAGCCCTGGCTATTGCAGGATCACAGACAGCCCTGGCTATTGCAGGATCACAGATAGCCCTGGCTATTGCAGGAACACAGATAGCCCTGGCTATTGCAGGATCACAGATAGCCCTGGCTATCTTCAGCGCTGAAAGCAGCGGGGTAGGCAGAATGGCCATCCCTGAACTCATTTAGGGGATGTGCAGATTAGGAACAAAAGCTGGGAATACGGCCCTTTGTTGTTAAACTGGTGCATTACATGCTGTATTTTAATTAGGCTGGGTCTGAGAGGCAGCCCAGGAAATCCTCCATAATCCAACACTATTGAATTATTCTCATCCTTTCCCTCTGCAGATTTCTCTCCTTTTAGAGGATGGGCTTTAAGCTGCTGTTCTTGCTCCCTCAGCCAAAACCAGAAACAGTTATTCAACAAAACACTTGTGTGTTCTTTAAAAAAATGGTGAAGCTGAAGTGGGCACACACAGACAGAGCAGCGCCCCAACTTTGCCTCTGTGGCTCAAAGGGCTGCCTTGGGCTTGGGGGTTTTTTGGTGTGAGATCAGCAGCCAGAAGCATTGCGTTATCCCTTAGGAAGTGGAAGTGGCCAGGTATTCCAGGGTAACTGCCTAACCATAGCTTGCCCACCATGGGAGGATTCTGTGCGAGGGGGCAGGTTTCTGTTTGAAGGGAGCCCCGGAGCTGCAGCGCTGCCGTTGGCACTCCAGGGGTTAATGGGAACGGGCACACTTGACTGCTGAGAGGACTGATCTAATCACTGCCATATCCAAGTGCATCTGTTCACCATGAGGTCATTCTTGTGCATGCTAATGACTTGGAAAATAAAGCACAATGCTCAACGTTATCAGGGAGGATATAGTGTAAATCTTGGCTTTTTTAGTTGCTAATGGATATTGTGGAATGGGCAGGCAAAGCATCCTGGATTCTTGTGTTCCAGCTTAATGTTTTTAAAGCATCCTTTTCAGTTGAGTGTCAGGAAAACTACTGGAAAACTCAGACATGTGGTATCTGTTGATAAATGGATTCTTTAATGAATATTATGGCATTGCCCAGGAGCAACACTTGAGTTGAGGAACTATAGAGGTTTTCAGCATTCCCTGGTTTTAAAGCCTCGGGAGCCTGCCTGCTGATTTACATAAAACCGAGATTTTGCAGGCTTTTTGTTGTAAAGGTGACACATGCTTTTCTTTTGTCTCCAGACTTTTACATGCATAAAGTTCCTGTAGTACAAGGAACCAGATCTGGTTTATTTTAAACCACTTTTTGCTCAGTGCTGAGCTTTATCTTTCCCACTTTAAAGCGAAAGGAATATTTCAATTTGACATCTAGATTTAAAATGTATTTTTGACAGAAACAAAACCAAACCCAGAGTAACTATTGCGTTAACCAGACTGATGCTCCTTTGTAACGATGAGCCAGGATTCCTTTTGCTTTGGTGTGGTTTTTCTGGTTTTGTTTTTTACTTCTTTAGATTTTTTGTGCTTTTATCTTTTTCCTTGAAAAAAGGTGTTTTCCTTGTAGGGTGTTTTGTCAGATCTGTGTACAGGTGGAACAAAAGTCTCTCCGGGTTCTGCATATATAATATTTCTGCCTGTTTTGGGGAATAGTAAAAAACCACACATCTGAAAGTGAGTAGCTGTGCCACGATACCACAGCACGTGCGGCATGTGCCGAGGTCGGGTTTGATCCGTGTGTCAGTGTTGCCTGAAACGGAACAATTAATTTCTAGTACCTGGGACTCAGGAAATTCCTGACTGTCCTGGCTGCTCGGAGCCACGGCTCAGCTACTGCCGCCAGGAGAGGAGGCAGCACTGGAACTGTCTGCCAGGGGCAGCTGTGGGCTCCATCCTCCGTGCCCAGCCCTCCCTGGTCTGGGACGGGTCCCTCCGATGTGGGAGGAAGGACAGGGAATTGAGTCGTTAGCACGGAGCCCGTGCTCAGCAGGTGAGATGGAACTCAGGTGCTGCCGTGGTGGAGGTTGTCCAGGCAGTGAACAAAGAGGAAAAGCTAAGGGAGGTGGAGTAGGGGAGCCAGAAGAGTTACCACAGGAGGCAGGATTTGGCTTTCTCTTCTCCTCCTTCCCTGTGAGTATTCAGGAGGAGGTGCAGGGACCTGTCTGGCTTTCCCTCTCTGTTTAATCCAGGTAGCTCCACATCCTGAGCAGACTGGAGCCTCTGTCCCAGCCGCTGCTGGGCTGCCCTAGGGGGCAGATTTGGGAGCTGCTCCTTGCCCCTGTGCTCTGTTACCAGTGTTCCCTCCGTGGCTTTCCTGCCCTCATCCACAGAGCTGCCACCTTAGTATCCCTGTGAGGGGCAGGAATGGTCTGGCATTAAACAGAGCAGTGTCACAGTTACCACGAATTGTTGGGGCAGCAGCTCTGTCCCCCCGTAGCTCCTGTGGCTGAACAGGTCTGGATCCCTGCAGAGCCCTAGGGAAGTTGCATCCTTCCTTTGCAGCTCCCTGCAAAGCAGTGGCTGCCTGCTCTGGGCACAGGGGTCATTTTCCCTGTGCCAACCTGTCCCCGAGGCAGGGCAGGTGCTGGGGCTGCTTCTCCCTCAAGCCTGGCGTTCCCTCGGGATCTCCAGCAGGGAAGGGGCACATTAGGGCTCTCAGCCTGGGCCCCTGCCTTTTCCATGTAATTGATTGGCTCAGAGGGAGCTCCCCCAGCTACGATCTCCGGGAGAGGAGGCAGAGAGAGAGGGTTTCTCCAAGCAATCAGTGCTGGGATGGGAGAAAATATGAGCTTGACAGGCCCATCTCTCCTGCCGGGTGACAGCTCCAGCTGCTCGAGCTGTCAGCTCGGAGAAGGCTCCGGGCAATGTGGCCCCTTTGCATTTTCCCTCTGCACTGAGGCACTGGCTCGGTGGCCATGGAGAGCCAGAGCAGAGCTGGAGCAGAGCTGTCCTGTGGCCGCGGGCCAGGGGCTTGGGCTGCCCCACCTGTGACACCCCCAAAACCCCCAACGCTCCCCCTGGCTGAAGTTGAGGCCAACCCGTGCAGAACTAATTAGCGGCTGCTCCAAGTCCTGACTAATTGAACTTCGATGTGTACATTTAGGGTTTATTTCCAAATCCCTCAAACCGTCAAGGCTGGGCCTGTGACAGTGCCAGGCACTCCCTCCTGGAAACTGTGAATGCTATTTTAGGGGTGATTCTGCCCCTGATTAACCTGTAGTTTGAGATTCTCTTACTGCTTCACTTAGAGCTTTCCAAGGCACTGCAGGACGGGTTTGATTAGCACAGCCACTGCTTCAGTTATCGATGATTTCTGCCACGCAGGCTCAGGATGCTGCTTACAGTGTACTTTGAGCCTGTCCTTGGAAGTGGGAAGCAGGAACACTGGGCAGATTTACTACAGTGATTCTCTCTGGAATTTTCTGACCTTCACATTTACTAGGAAGGAAAACAAAGATTTCCAGAGCCCTGTCCTGGCTGACAGGTTAATGGGGGGCTGGAACAGGTCACAGCCCGTGTGATAACTTCATGGGTCTTCTCAAATACAAGGCTTCAGGATCCTTACAGGTCATGGAGACCCACCCTTGCTTTCAGGGGTGTTCAGCTACTTCAGGAGGAGAGAAATGGCTGAAAGGTCATTCCTAGAGCACCTACCCTGGCAAGGCGGGGCATGAGAAACGAGGTTTGTTCTCTCTGGTGGATTTGAGATGCAATAAGCCATTTCTCTCTAGTTTCCCACAAAACAACTTCATTTAAAGTGTGTTTTTATCTATATTCCTAACTCCATTTCTAATCCCCTCCTGCAAAGAACTTATTTTAAAAGCTTAAGCCTCCCTCACCAGGCCTCACCTGTAAGAGGCCCTACACTGCTCATTTCTTGGGGTTTTAACCTGCCTGCAGTGTCCCAGTGGTTTAGGTCTCTGTGAAGCCTCAAATCTTACACAGTTTGAAATGGTGTGACCAGCAACGGTGCTGGAGGTGGAGCCGAGGCAGCTGCACCCACCGTCCCATGGCAGCTCGTTTGGCAAAAGCTGAAGTGCAATGGTTATTCATTCCCATTTTTGCCAGCATTCCCTCCCTTGACTGTTTCAATCCACAGACCCAAGAAGGAAGAGTGTGGGTCCCCGTTTCTCCAGGTCCCCGAGGGCTGAGGGGAACTCTCCTTCCTGAGCTGCCCTTCTGCTGGTGCCCAGCGTGTGCCGGTGTCTGCCGTGCCGGGCTGCCGTTGGCGCAGCGGGTCCCGGGTGTGCTGCTCCTGCACTGACACGGTTTTGTGTTCTCTCCCTTTAGATTAGAGTGTGTAACGCTCTCGTTAATGGCCGCAGGTAAGAGCGACGCTTCCCGCAGGCCCCTCTGCTGCTGCCGCTGTGCTTCACCTCTAACAACTCTCCTCCTCCTCCTCCTCTTCCTCCTCTGCTCAGCGTGCGGCCGTGGTGGCTCTGGGGCCCTCCGGGTCTGTCTCTGGCTGTCCCTGCCCGCTCTGCCTCTGCGCGCCCCGAGCCCCGCGTGGTCCCCACTGCCCCGGCAGCTGCTGCTGGGCACAGGGACACGGGCACTGAGGGAAGGGCCTGGTGGTGTGTGTGACCAGGGATGGGACAGCCACGGGCACTGAGCCAGGAACCACGCTGGCCACTGTCCCCAGTGCCCACAGAGCTGTGTGGGGCTGCCCCTGCCACCATGTTCACCTGTGCGACAGGCAGGGAGCTGCTTCCGGGCAGCTTTTTTCCCTCTGTGTAAATTCCACTTGTTTGGATGAGTTCTGAATTTTAAGGGCTCCACTGGTCCATGAGAGTCAGAAACTGGTGTTTGTGGTTTCCTCATCATTTACTATTTTGTATTTACAAGCTGCTGTTTGGTTTTCACTGCTGGTAATTTCACATTGCCCAGGCACACTCCCAAACAAACAACAGTGAGGGAGCAAACACCCTCCTCCATAGCACAGGAGCATCCCAACCCCAACCCACCGCCGACTGTGGGCGCAGCCGAGTGCACAGAGCCCCCTCTCCGACTCCACAGCTCCCCTGGCAAGGCGGCCAAGTCATTAGAGCCTGTGCCAGACAGCCTACGAGGGGAATGGGAACACTGGGCATGGGAGCCTTTCTCCAGGCGGTTGTCACTTGCTCACTGCGCAGCTGCCACCTCCCCATCAATCACGGGCTTTCAGGGAGCTGCAAGGTGGGCTGCAGAGCTCGGGATGTGCCAGAAGGAAGCTGGGACTGTCGGAATGCTCCGGCTCCAAGGCGGATGTGCTGCGGGTGCTCCTGGCCTAGGTGTGCCTGGCCACAGCCCCACCTGCCCCCTTGTCACAGCCATCAGCCATTGTTCAGCCCTCACATGAGCGTTGCTTCAGCTCGTCCATTTGGGGAAAACAGCACTATTTTGACCATCTGCCATTCTGCCACACTGCAGGAATGTCAAGTACGACACCTCCCTCGCAGCCCTTCCCTCCCCCACACTTTTCTCCCCAGCCAGCAGCACCACAGGTTTTGTTTTTAATCCAAAACTGACAGCTCTGAATTTTTCACAGAAAATGCCTTTACAGGCTAAGTCACATTTTCCACCTTTTTAAAATGTGCTATTTCCCCTCAGTCAGTTGTGTTGAAGTACCAATCTGGTAAGTAATGGCTGTCTTTGAGATGCAGACGGGGGCTGTAGGCTGGCTGAGGGGGCTCACACTTTGGGTTTGGCTGCTGCTGTTGCACTCCTGCTTTGAGTCGCTCAAATAACCCAGAGCTGCTGAAGCAGAACAGGTCACCCCTCATGTTGAAAGCGCAGCAGAGCCCCCGTGGGTCTTTGTCCTGGGACAGGGGCAGGGCTCATCCCCACCTGTCCAGGAGGGCAAGGCTTGCCCTGCTCACCTGTGCCTGAGAGGCAGCTCAGCCAAGGCCCTGCCCAGGCTTTGGGGTGTTTTGTGCATGTCTGGGAGTCACCCGGGCTTGGAAAGGTGAGGGGAGGATTAAAGAGCCCTGGACTGGCCAGGCACAGGAACTAACAGCAAATAAAGGCACAGGCAGAGAACGGAGCCAGGTGTTGAACTGGAAATAGGTCTGTGCTGCCAAACACAACCATCCCCCTGGAGTTCAGAGGGAGTGGCACCGGCACTGGCCTTTGGTGTGGGCTTAGAGCCTCCCTCCACCCTCCTCACCTGGCTGCAAGGCTGTTCTTCCCTCCCACCTGTAGGAAAAAACTTGTGTTTACACTTAGGGAGAGAATTGCAACATGGTTTAAAAATACTGTTCCCCAAGGGAGCTGATGAAACGGTGTTCCTCTGGGAAGCGCCTTGGGACAGGTCAGACCCCCAGCAGAAGGAGCAGGGCAGGGTGTGTCCCTGGGAGCAGCTGCACCTGGCTTTGGTCATTTGTGTCTCAGTTAAAGGCCCTGTGTTCACCTGCTCCCACTCAGCCAGCCCGAGCCTCTGGTTGTACTGGCCTACGGGGAATAAATGAGGTGGAACTCCAGGCTGTAGAACAACAAAGTGTAACCCCAGGTTAAACCCCATAGCCCCCAGGCTCCCAGAGACCCTTCTAGGGTGAGCCACCAGTAATGAGGGTACCTGGTGTCCTGTCACGTAGTGAAATTGGAAGAAATCATGATTCTTTAGGGTTTTTTTATCAGAGACACCAGACATCTTCCAGGGAGTTTTGTGCGAGTCCTCACGCTGGGGAAGCTCGTTTCCAGCTCCCTGTAACAGACTGAATACACAAGAGCTGCTTAGTGACACACAGCAAAAAACAATTTTATATAACCCACACAGAACTATTGTATGTGGGTTTGCTGGAGCTTCAAATGAGCAGGATGGGAGTATCCTCCCCTCGTCCCATGGGGCTGCTGCGGCACTGGGAGCCACTGGGGGCTGTGCAGACCCGAAGGGGCTGGTGCCGGGGGCCTCAGCGCTCACCTGGGCACTGAGGCCTGTCACAGCCTGGCTGCTCCTCCCTTGTGGGAGCTGGCGAAGAGAAATCCCTGATTTCTCCAGGAAGTGCAGTATATCGCAGTTCCTCAGGTGCCTGGCCAAATTCCTCCTGTAAATGTCAGGTTCACCTGAGTGATGCCCAGGAGGAACTGGGAAGAGGGGAGGGGCTGTGCCATGTGGTTACTCCAAGGCACACAGGCTCTTTTGTCCTGACCTGTTTTTTCCCTGCCCGCTCTGTGTTCCAGGCTGCCTCACCACAAGTGCAAGCGCTGACCTCACTGTCACCATCGGCATCGAGCTGGCGGAGCCGCCCTCGCCCACGCTGCCACGTGCCTCCAGGAGCAGAGTCTCCGGGAAGCTCCGCCGCTCCGCCAGCGCTCTCAGCAAGGCTTCCAGCTGAGCTCCGGGACACAGAGCTCCGGCCAGGGGAGCGACAGAACGGGCACTTTGGGGGGAGCTCATCTGGAAGGGGATGGACGAGGGCTTTGCTCTGTAAAACTGCCGTCCCCTGACCGGGCAGAGGTGGCTGGTGATCAGGTGCTGTCACTGGCTGAGCAAGGGCCCCAAGCCCCTGGGCACAGGCGCTGGCGCCACAGCTACAGGTCATGAACCAGCACTGAAGCCAGTTATCCAGTGTACCCTTAGAGCATCGCTTTAGTCATTCCATGCAGCACTTACCTGTGCATTAGGGAATTCTGTCTAAATAGAGGTTTTCCTGTGACTAGCCAGGTAGCACATGTTCCCCTTGGGAGCACAGGTGGAAGAGGAAGCAGCTCTCCAGTCTGTGCTGTCCCACTGCAGGAGCACTGTGGCCCCTCCATGGCCTGTGATGGCTGCACACTGAATCACTCCCTAGAACACAAAAACCACACTCCTGCCACGACCCTCCCCAGCACGGAGTGAAGAACTGGGTAACCCCTTCACTGTGTCCCAGCAGGGCAGCAGGCTGTGACCCATCTCTAGCCAGAGGACAGCACATCTGAAGGCTTTTGAGGACGTGCAGTGTCCTCCTGGCACCTGGTGTAGTGAGCAGAGCTCATGTTGTCAGTAGGTGATGTGTTTCGGTCTCCACGTGTGGTAGGTTTCTAGGGGTGACAATTTTTGTAGGTAAATCCCCAGTGTTATAAAAACAACAGAAATCTGAGATCCCACAGCCACGGATCCATGTCCTGCTGGTGTTCGGTCGCTCCTGGATACTCCCACGCACACCTCCCAATGGAATGGGAGTTGCTTTAAGTGAAGGGATTGCATTTTTGGGAAATGCCCCACTGGGCCCTATTTGTTTTTGCACTTGTACCTGGTGTTACCTGGTGTTACGTCTGTCTGTCCGTCTGCCAGCCCGGGACCACGCTGTGCACGCAGGACGCTGTTCCAGCCACAGCCAGTGGTGCCCAGGTGGCTCCATGCTCCGCTGTGGGATCTGTGCCCAGGCCCCAGTGCCCCGGGAGCAGGAGCCAGAACCAGTGGAGCTGACAGGAACCCACCCAGCACAGCTGCGGGAAGGAGCCTCCATCACTTGGGGCTTGGATGGCTGGTTTGATTTTCTGCCTCACATTTGGGTTTTGCTTTCTACTGTTTTTGTGTTGTTGAAGGAACTTAGAAAATAAAAGGTGTATTTTAATTTATTTTACTTTTCAGGGCTGGACAGGCAGGGCTGTCTGACCCTTAGTTATCCAATAGCTGGTCTGAAACAATTTCAAAGGCATCCTTCTGAGTAAGGAGCCATTTCTTGTTAGAGCAATATGCATCTCTAATTCAGGGAGAAATTAAAGCACTGATGAAATAGTGTTTTCCTGATGTCAAAAGCCTGTTAATTTGTATAAACTCAGCTGTGGTTTTGCACCCTGACGTGGATGACAAAGCCGCTCTGTTACCCCTCACAAACTTAATAAATCTTTGCTCACAATAAATGTCCCCACAGAGCAATAGAAGGGCGTACCTGGGTGGTGTGTGCAGCGGCCGGGTGGGTGGCAGGTGTTGGGTCCAGTCTGGCGCTCAGCTCTGCCTCTGGGGAGGGGGTGGTGGCTCCCGACCCTGCCGGTGCCATGTGGAGCTGCCTGGGCCCGTGGGTGTGCAGGGCTGGCTCACACGGAGCAGGAAGGGTCACTGCGGGACACGGCGCGGTGACGGCGGCACCGGCACAAACTCTGCCGTCCCTCAGCACCGAGGCCACGGCTGCAGGACCGGCTGCCCGGTGCGGAACCAGCAACAGCGTTTCCAGGCTCGAGTGCTCGTGGGGTGTTCGTGCCACACCATGACTGACGCAGGCACCGGACACGGTCACACCCCCGCTCACCCCACAGGGCCCCACGCGGCAGCAGTGCCGTTTGCCACCCCTGCAGGGTGGGCACCTCCTGCCAGCCTGGCCCTTCCCACGGCGCTGAGGGGCTCAGTGGTTGCTGAGCACAATGACCGACCCTCGGGGAGCCTCAGAGGCCACTGTCCATAACCTGCTTCCCTGCAATCCCCTGTGGCCCAGCCACGTGCATCAGCATTAAAAACAAGATGTTTCTAATGGTGATTTTCTACTCTATTGAGATACTCCTTAAGGAAATGCAGGGGGCTGCACATGCAGTGTCAGAAAAGACACTTGGAACTCTCTGTTCCTTTGCTGAAGAGAGATGACAAAGTTCTCTCCTCAATTGCTTTCAGGTGCTCTCGTCAGAAATGGAGAGTCACTGCAGCTGGCTCCAGATGAGGCTCCCTTTGCAGAAATAACTGCCCTTGGGAACACGGCTTCCACCCACCTTTGCTGAGGAGGATCCCTGTCCCAGGCCCAGCACCTGCCACCCTCCTGTGGAACTGGAGAGGAGGCGAGAGCCGGACACAGGGTCACAGTGCTCAGTCACTGCACTGGCATCCCTGGGCCGGGCGGTGCCTGTGCACCCCAGGATGGGGGCTGGCACAGCCCTGGGGACCCATCCCCTGTCAGCAGGTGGGCGCAGGGCGGGCACGGAGCCAGCCCAGCACAGCCCAGCACAGGGCAGGAACACGGGGCCAAGGCACCCCCAGCCCCACCAGCTGCAGCAGCAGGCACAAAAATGACATTAATAATTATGAAAATAAAAAATAAAATAATATATAACTAGTTTATACTTACTGTGGGATCGCAGAATGGTTTGGGTGGGAAGGGACCTTAAAGCCCATTCCATTCCACTCCCTGCCATGGGCAGGGACACCTTCCACCAGGTTGCTTCAACCTGGCCTTGGACACTTGTAGGGATGGGGCAGCCACAGCTTCTCTGGGCAACCTGTGCCAGAGCACCTCCCCACCCTCACAGCCAAGAATTTCCTCACAATATCCCATCTAAATCCACTCTTTTCCAGCCTTAGGAGGATGCTTACCATGTTCATGTGTATTATATTATTTCTACATCTGTTAACGTGCTCTCTCTCTATATAACATATTATGTATCTCATGATCTATATGTTATGTGCTATAGTATGTTTAATTATATATCTAACATTTTACATTGTGTGTCTATATGTTTAAAGTGGATAGTGTATATATTATAGCTACCAAATACACACAACGTGCATACGCTATTACATTAAGCATAATACATGCAATCTATAATCTATAATCTACGTATAATACAAGTTATATAATGTGATATGCATTATATAACATACAATGTATTATACCATATATGCACTATATATTTTATCTTATTAAGACTTGTTTTAGAATATTGATATTCAATATAAATTTAACAATTTTATCAAAAAAGGGGTTAAGGTTACATATATACGACATATTACATATACATTATATATGCATATATCTCTATATGCACACATCCCTGGCATATAATGTAGCTCTATGTACATAGCACTACATAAACTACAACATTACTATACGAACCGTAATATTGTGTGCATATATATGTACATTCTAAATAACAGCATACTGCATAAGAAAATTGTGTAAATCACATCAGCAACATGTGAATCCTACATAACATTCCATAAAGAACGTGTAATATAATACACAATACAATATTTTGCACACATATAATGTGCATCACGGAATATTCAATCCACTATGTACATGCAATAAATAATACTATTTTAGGTCATGTCTGACATGCAGGTATGGTGCATATGCCAGCTGTGCATATGTGTGTGCACCTGCACACCCCCCGTGCACTGTGCACTGTGCAGTGCACTCTGTCCTCCCCAGCACACAGACTGTGGCTGCAGAGCTGGGAAAGCATTCTGTAAGACAGTGGTGTTTCATTACAGCAATACTGGCAATGTATCACTAATTATCTCTAATGCATATATGATATTATGTACTGGACATAATGTTTTCTAATATGCATTGTCTGATAGACAACATAAACCAGACATTATATATTAGTATATGTTGTATAATATAATATGCATTGATATAATGTGTGTAATATACACTGGACTACATATTCTGAAGTATACCTTTACAGATTGTAGGACATACTGCTATAAAAGGAATATATTATTTATATTTACTTTATCACAGAATCTCTGATTCTGAAGGGACCTTAAAGCCCATCTTGTTCCACTCCCTGGCCATGGGCAGGGACACCTTCTGCTAGACCTGGTTGCTCCAAGCCCCATCCAACCTGGCCTGGAACATTTCCATGGATGGGGCAAATGTAAAATATAATGTATTGTATGTAATAAATTCTGAATTTCTTCTGTGTGCATATAACTAAACAAAAACCTCCTAGCTCAGCCCCCCAGCTGTACAGCATTTTCCTCACATTTGTCTTTGCACTGGTGTTGCAGTACAGGCAATTAGTAAGAAAAACTGTAAAATGAGATAATAAAACAACACCGTGGTCCCGTACCCTGAGGAAGCAGAACCTGTTCTGATCTGCAGCCAAGCCATGTCCCTTAACTCCGCTGGCCCTGGCCCAGCACCCCCTGCAGCACCGGCAGAGCCTCTGCTCTGCTTTAAATCCTCCCTGTCAGTCACCTTCCCCAGGCCCTAAAAAAGGCTGGCAGCCTCAGTTGGGCATGGGAATGGGCCGGGCTGTACGTACCCTCACCTTCAGAGCTGCAAAGGGGCTTTATTAGTGCTTGAAAAGAGCCGTTCTTTTCCAAGAGGAGCAGGGGATTTAACCAGCCCTGGCTGTTGGGAATAACGTCCCCGTTACCGTGTTGGGAGGGTGTGCTCCGAGGAGGGGTCGCAGCTCCCCACGCCGCCGATGCCGTGCCCAGCTCTGCCCAGCCCAGCTCTGCCCAGCCCAGCTCTGCCCAGCCTCGCTGCCTCGCTGCCTGCACGGAGGAGAAGGACACAGTCAGAGCAGCGCCGGCTGTGCCCTGGCCCTGCAGCCCAGCACTTGGATTCAGGAATGGTTTGTAAGGACCAAGCCTTCAGGTGCCCGGAGCTGGTATCACAGGACAGCCTGGCATGTCCATCTCTCTGATTAAGGTACCAAATGTTGCCAGAGGCAGACCTTTGTTATGTGGATTGTAAACTAAATTTAATTAAGACCATTTAAAGCCCTGATGAGGCTTTTTATCTGCATGGAAGGATCTGAGGTGTTTAAATGCAATATGCAGGACGCACCCACATGCCCGGGTCTTTCACCCAAGGGGAGCTCGCCAGGGTACCTCATGAAGCTCCTGTCCCATCCAGCCCAAAGCACCAACACCCCCACAGCACCCCATGGCACCTGATGGCACCACATGCCCTGCAGCGAATGGGCAGAAACACCTGTGACTCCATGAGCCATTTCCCAGCTCATTAATGGCGACACATGTTTTTAAACATTTCGTGTGAGGAAGAAGTTTGAAGCCCAAGGCAAAAGCCCAACCCTGTCCTGTTTCTGGGCTCGCCTCAAACCCCTGGACACCTCCCAACCGCCCACCCAAGAAACAGACAGGGAGGTGCAGGGCAGGACCCCTCAAAACCTTGGGTCGTGCCCAGCTGTGTTTCCCAGGGAGTCCTTCCAGCAAGGCAGCTGACGGATGCCCCACTGCGCTGATGGCTGTGAGGGACTGGGGCGTTGGTACCAAAAATTGCTAAAAACCTACAGTGGACAAGCAGGCTGCGGAGGCTCCTCCCCTGCAGGGGGGAGCAGCTCGCCTCAGCTCCTCACCAGCTCCATGCCCATGGGGCAGGGACAGAGTCCATGCTGCATTTCTCAGGACCCTGCAGGTTCCTGTAATTAACCTCCCTGGCTCCTTTCCATGTGCTCACAATCCATTCCAGACCAGCATTTGGTTCCAGTGTGCTCGGAGAGGAGGAAGGCTCTGGTGGTGTGTGCACCGGGCAGAGCCCTCTGTCCGTGTGCACAGAGTGAGCAACCCACGCACCAGCTGCCTCCACCACGACACATCTGGGGCAAGATCAGTGTTTTCCGTGGTGCCCAAACCTGTTCCTGTTGGAGGCACGGAGAGCCATCAGCAATTGATCTGTTAGCTGACAGCAGGAGGCTTTGTTTGCACAGCGCTGGCTGCCCGTGCTGCCGGATGGCGAGGACATGGCACCCACCAGGCCACACCTGCATTCCCAGGAGCTGCCGTGAGCAGCGCTGGGTGAGCTCCGGGTCCTGCCACGGCACTGGGCTCCCAGTGCAGCCACCGAGCTACAGGTGGGCTTAGGGGTCTCACGGGCACAGAGGAGGAGGCAGAGCTGAGCCCACTAGAGGTCCAGTGCTGCAGGTCTGGGCGGTGGGATGGCACATGGGAGGAGCTGGTGAGGGGTAGGGACAGACCCCTCCCCAAAATACTGCCCAAGGGAGGCTTGTGTGAGCAGGTGGCTTTGTGACCTGTCGTGGTGGCGCGATGCCCTTCACTATCAGAGGGGCAAGAGACGCAAAATGGTGATGCCGATGGCTCCCTGTAAAACCCCCCGGGCAGTCGGTGCTCACCCTCACAAGGACCCTCTCCAGAAACCCCCCGGGCAGTCGGTGCTCACCCTCACAAGGACCCGGCAGTGCAGGCAGGGGAGAAGGGCTGCAGACATAAAGGCTCAGTAGCTCTGCCCAGGCTGCTGCAGCCCAGTGACGCCAAAAGCACATTCCACCCTTTTTACAGGATGACTGTGAACGGAGCCATTTCCAAAGTACTCCACTGTCACCTCCCCTTACGCCTCCCCAACACAGAATCTCCACTGATCACGCTTTCCACTGCAATCCTCAGCAGAAGATATAATACATCATTGGTGCCAATGGCTACCAAGACAGTTCTACAAACCTAGGAAATTCTTCTGGCCCCAACAAATTTTAACTGATTCCTACGGGGACAGACATGGATTACTTGGATTAGGAAATGGACACCGGTATGAAGCTGTTGTTTTGTGGCCTGCTGGTGCCACAGGCTTCGAGCATGGATTTCATCAGGAACAGTGCTGTGATGGCGTGGATGGAGCTCTGGGGTGAGGATGCACTGGGCATTGCTCTAGAAACAGTGTCCAGTGGCCCAAGAGGACAGACACGTGTGCTGGCAAAGTCCCCTTGGGGAGCAGAGAGCCCTGCCCACGGACAGCTGCTACACCGTCTGCAACGGCCCAGGATCTGGGGCTTTCTGAGGCCAGGGAAGCCAGGAAAAGCAAAACCACACCTCTTGCCAGGCATATTTTGCTGCCTGTGTCTCTCGGGCCATGGTCTTTTCTAGTATATCACTCTACAGCTAAAACCACAGCTATGCCGAGGCCTGAAGTCAGCCCTGGCATAACCAAGTTGGTTTCCTAGGAATCAAGACAGCAGGAGTGTACCTGCAACTGGTGCTGTTTAGCCTGACTGAACATGAAAAAAAAAAATCTTTCTCTAGAAAGACTTTCTTTCTCTACAAGCTTTGCTATATCAAAAAATACCCAGACGATTCCTGGGAAATTTCCCTACGTGAAGCTCCTTTCCCACAGTGAATCAGCCGAGTCTCAGGCAGGAGCCTTTAGGTGAGAGAAGATGGCAGGAAAAGGTTGGAAACCTCTTCCTGTGAGCCAAAGCCTCAAAGGTGTTGCCATCCCAGAGACGGAGCAGCCCCAAGGCCCATGCTGAGCCCCTGCAGCTGCTCAGCCCTTCACACACCAGTCTGGGAGCAGGGATTTGCTGGGGCTGCCAAGCAGATCCACACGCCATGGAGTTGGCTCCATGGCTTCTCCTGCTGGCAAAGGGGGAGATCGTACAGGTGCACTGCAACGGCTGCCTGAGAGAGGGGTGTCACAGACCCAGCACACACCTTCCCCACTTACACAGGTACTACAACACTTTTCACTAAAAAACTTACGGAACTACATTTTGACCAAACCCCTGCGATTCCCACATACAGACACAAGCCCTGAAGAGCTACCTATATATATATGCTTGTTGAAGGATGCTGCAGAAATCCCACAGTAGGGCCAAGGGACAGGCAGGAGCAGACTCCAGCCCTGCCAGGAGGCACACAGACGCCTGGCATTCCATGTGCCAGGCTTCACAGCTCACAGCCAAAGCAGGATGCCACTGCTCCACCAAGCCCCTGAACCCCACACCTCGGTGCTGAGCACGTGGGGCAGCCACCCAGCACAGCCCCCCCAGGCAAGGATATCTCCAAGTTCTCCACTCATAAGTGCTGCCCTTCCTCGAGTTCTCCCTGCAACACCTTCCAGAGGAGGTCCCTGGCAGCTCCTCCCTGGCTGTCCCCAGCAGCAGAGCACAGGGCTGGCTGTGCCCGGTGCCAGCTGTGACAGGGGCAGGGCTGGGGCTCCAGCCCACAGCCAGGGCACCCCTTGCTCAGCAGGGCAGCCTTCCCAGGGCGGCCACGCCGCACCCTGATCTCCTCCCGGTAATTCCTTTTTAATTAATCTCATCAAACGGTGCGGAGCAGGCTGGTGCCGACGGAGGCTCCCTGACGGAGGCTCCCTGACGGAGGCTCCCTGCCAGCTGCACTGCGGGGCTGGGTCCCAGCCCCCCGAGCCCTCAGGGCCAGCCCGGCAGGGAGAAGCAGGAGGGGTGGGGGCACGCTTGAATTTGAAAATATTTTATTTGAATAGTAAATAATTATACAGTTGAAACAGTTCTATCGAAGCACTCTATAAATAGCTAACAGTTAAGAAAATAATGTGTGTAGAAAAAGAGATTGCATCTAAAAGTAAGAGCTGTTGGTTGCACGGGATAAAATGGTTAAGATCATGTGTTATTCTAGGTATAAAAGTTAAAACCTTTTTAGCAGATCCCTTTAGAAAAAAAGATCTTCTAAAACGCACAGTGAAATGGCAGGCGGGGAGACAAAAAAAGCACATTAGAATATCTGCAATCAAATAATATCAATCTTCATAATTAATATAAATAAATAACAAATAAATAACATAATTACTCAAACCAACATATACAGATAGTCAACTCATGAGCTAC
Organism: Lepidothrix coronata; assembly: GCF_001604755.1. Lineage (NCBI taxonomy): Eukaryota > Metazoa > Chordata > Aves > Passeriformes > Pipridae > Lepidothrix > Lepidothrix coronata. The sequence continues at coordinate 325,047 of NW_016690484.1, read as the reverse complement.
CTTAGTAAGGGCAAAACAAACAGAAACAGAAAGTTGGCATGTCACAGTTAAGGCAGTTTCTACAGCATTTTCTGGAGACCATCAACAGCAGAGTCAAGGCATTTGTGGCTACACTAAAGGAAATGCTCGATTCTCTCGAGCAGTTTGATCTGTTCACATCGATAAAAACCGGAGTGAAGGAACAAAATTAAAAAAAAAAAAATTAAAAAAAAATTAAAAAAAAAAAAAAAAGAAAAAAAGAAGAGA